>NC_056728.1:149152207-149294707 GCF_019279795.1 Protopterus annectens | reverse complement strand
AGACTGCAATCTGTTGGAAAAAAAAGTTGAAACAGGAGCTGTGAGCCTGGAAAAATACAGTGGAGATTGTGGAGATGGGAAATAAGATGAAGTGAGGGGTAATGTGAAGAATAAGGCCTCTGAGAGAAAAAGAGCAGAGTCACATGATAAGAAAACAAATGTAGTTGATTGGTTTAAGCTTAACTGTTATGGAATGGAGATGGCATACAGAAAATTGCAAAAGTTGGGGGTGGAAGAAAAGGACAGAATACAATGAAAGTAGCTACAAGAGAGGTATAGATGGACAAAAGAAGGAAAGAAAGAAAAAAAAAAGGAACCAGCAGAAAGCCTTAAGAGGCTGAAGCCTTCTGTTGGTACAACCTTGAGAGTGAGATGACACGACAAGTATTTCTCACACTCGAAAATTATGGTGCTAAAGGCTAAAAGCAGTGAAAGTGCAGAGCAACAGCACAGAAAATGTTTGCCTCAGTATTCAGAAGATAGAATAGAAAGTTCCAGGGTAATACAGATGGGAACTTTATGGGTAAGATGACTGAAGTGAGTAGGTTGGATGAGGAACAGCTCACCCTGGGTGGTGGCAGGGTACCAGGCTAGAATGGCTTCTTCTCAAGGATAATAGAGCTGTAAGCTGAATTGCTGGATCCACCTCTAGGAAAGCTGTATAACATACTTCTGGAGGAATGAGTAATACATTCAGATAGATTGTGGCAATGTTACCCTTATTTCACAAGCCTGGATGTAGGCTAGGCCCAGACAGCTATAGTCTAGTTATTCTGGTGAGAGTTATGTAAAATTCATTTTTTTTCTGAGAATGTTATCGATTAAATGTGTTTCTGCCACAGGTTAAGCTCTGTGAGATGTTTGTGCCAAACCAGCCTTTTGTACTTCTATGATGATGTATCAGCAAAATGAATGAAAGGCACTCCACCACTGTAATCTGGCTGAACTTCAGTTAGGATTTGACATGGACCATCTTTTAGAACTGGAAGGAGGATTGGGGTACTGATAAAAATAGTCAGATGAGTTGAGAAGTTAGTGGAAGGAATCAGAAGGTGGTGATCATGAGGAAGACATCAGAGGAGAAAGAAGTGATTAGAGGAGTACTGAAATGATTATTCTTAACTCTAGTACTGTTCATCTCTATGACAGACCTTGCTAAAGCAATTGAAAATGAGGTCATCATTTTCATAGATGACATTAAACTGGGGCAAATGTAGAAGATGGTGGAACAAACTTCCATACGAAGAATGAGTAAATTAATATGGTGGTTATACTGATGGGAGCTAAGGTTGAGTGTCAATAAATATGTAATTATTATTCATGCTCAGCACTTGTTCAGAACTTGTTGTTAGCACTAAATAAGCTGCAAATTACTACAGCACTCAACCTTCCTCTTTACCTAGAGGAAAACAGTTTTTGTACTTATTTTCCTCACTTGCTTAGAGAAAAACAGCTCTTATACTCACTTTCCTCACTTGTCTAGAGGAAAATAGTTTTTATTCAGGCATGTACAAGAGTCAGCTCCCAGTGTTCTCTAAATGTCTATCTGATGAATCTGGGCATCTTGTGGCAATGTAGCAATTGCCTCATGTACACAGACAACCCTCTCCTCCTACCACCCAACACTACAACCTGTGAGAGATGCACTTATCTAGCCAAACTGGAGGTAAAGCTCTCTCCGACCAAGACTGAACTTGACAGTCAAGAGGAGAAGGTAAACACTTGCACCACACCACACTCATCACATAGTCCACTAAACCTACACCACCAAAATCCACACATAGAAACACAAAAACATGCAAGGAGGCTCTCAATAATAATCTGCTCAAGCAACAGAGACCTCCAAAGCAGAAACGCAAGCAACTTCCACCCCCCCAACACGACCCAAATGGCACATAGCCCACAGACTCAGTGTGCTACTCAACCACAGCCCATAAGGCAAAACAACATACCCAACACACTAGTCATAGGTGACTCTATAGTCAGGTACACTGATGTCCCACTCACCAGACTAAACAAGGAGAAGGTTACTGCCAGCTGCCTGTCGGGTGCCAGGAACACTCAGGTTACTCCACAACAAGTACAGATATGACTCCCTCATTATCCATATTGGTGGGAATGACCTGAGACGTACCTCCCTGGGCTACATGAAAAGAGACATGGAAGAGCTCTCTGATCTTGCAGCCCAGGCAGATATGACCCTAGCCCTGAGTAGCATCCTGCCATTGCCCAAAATGATACCACAGTACAAGGACAAAATGATTGACTTCAACAATTGGCTAAGCTTCTGGTGTCATTCTAAGGGGATCCAGTATCTGTCTGCCTGGGATGACATGGTTGATAGACAATGATGCTTTGCCAGAGATGACCTGCACCTGCCACCCCTGGGATTCCAGATACTGGCTAAGGCTCTTGCCACCCCTACAGTGCCTTTTTTAGGCAAGATTCAAATGACAAATTCACCACTGTAACAGGAACAGGCAAGCAAAAACTGAGGGTAATGCTACACAATGCTAGAAGTCGAAATCTCAAAATGCACTCCTCAAGGCACTCCTTAAAATGGAGAACATCGATATCTGTGCAGTGACTGAGACCTGGTTCAAGGCTCCAGAGAGCACCCCTGCATTACCAGGCTATAACTCTTACCACACTTTTCGGCCACCTAACCTGGACCGGAACACCAAAGGCGGAGGTGTGTCCATATTCATTAAGGATATCCACACTTCCAGGCTAGTTGCTCAGCATAATGCATCCGAGGTTATCCAAGTGCAACTAACTCTGGAAAAAACTGCAATCCAAATTGTAGTTTGATAAAGATCCCCCACTATGCCCCAGGATTCCCACTCCTCTTTTTTGAGGCAGTCACCAAAGCTGTAGATGAGGGTAAGGTGGTTCACACAGCCTATCTTGACCTTGCCAAGGCTTTCGACACCATCCACCATTCTGGAGATATAGCTAAACTCACTAAACTAGGTATAAATCCCTAGGTCACAAGATAGGTTGCCAACTGGCTCACTGACAGAACCCACACTGTAAAAGTTGCAGACTCCAAATCTGATTTCAAACCAATGATAAGTGGAGTACCACAGGGTTCAGTCCTGGGACCGCTCCTGTTTGGTATCTACTTCTCTGAAGTACAGGCTAACACAGAAGGCCTATGGCTTCTGAAGAAATGATGTGGACATCCTACAGAAGGACCTCACTGAGATAGATGCCTGGTGTCAGAGCCATGGCCTCAAGTTTAATGCCAAAAAGTGCATTGTCATCCCCTTTGGTAAAAACACTGTACCCATGAACTACCACATAGGTGTCAGTCTGCTTAACATGGAATGTGTGATAAGAGACCTTGGGACCCAGGTGGACAGTAGTCTCTCCTTTGATAATCACATCGCCACAGTAGTCAGGAAATCCTTCTATGTGGCACACCTCATCACAAAAGGGTTCTCATTCAGGAAAAAAGAGGTCATTGTTCCCCGCTACTCGACACTCATTAGACCCATTATAGAGTACAATGCACCTTTTGGAATGTACCTCACAAGACATCTGCAGGAGCTGGAAAGGCCACAGAAGTACCTCACAAAGAGGATTACTGGCCTCAAATAGATGCCTTACACTGACCATCTCAAACAACTCCAGCTTTACTCCGTAGCATATCACCTACTTTGAGGTGATCTCTGTCTAACATATAAAGCTATTTCAAACCCAGAGCTGTTGGACATGCTACACCTAAAGAAATCCCAATCTCTCCGAGCTACACGCTCTGGGGGCCTAAACCTTGTCACCACAATAAACAGGACATGCTGGGGGATAGCTTCCTGTCCCAAAGACTTCCCATACTCTGGAACAAGCTACCCATTTATGTCAAGCAAAGTTCCGCATTAGCACTCTTCAAGAAAAATCTTGATGAGTGGATGGGAAATAGGAAATACACCCCGGGGATCACTTCTGTGGCTCTGCTTGACAGGGGCACAGGAAAATAACTTTCTTGGGTGGCATAAGCCAGCGAACCTTGTTGGCTAGGCTTACTTAGGCCCTTTGGCCAATAGCCTAGTACCTACCTATGAATCTATTAACCTATAAAGCTACCTGTTAATGGTGTCTGTGTAGCTACCCTTTTACTAACTGTAGTGACTGTAGGCTGCATACTGTAAGAGAAAGGCCAGGGGGATTGTAATGACAGCTGTGAACAGAGGCAGGTCTACCACTAGGCAACCTAGGCAGTCACCTAGGGCCTCCTTGCTTGGAGGACCACACTAGCCGGGGGGGGGGGGGTCCCACTCCATGAGGGGATCCAACAGAACTTAAATTTCTTTCATAAGAATGCACTCTGTCCAAGTTACATTTCTTCTTTAAGGACACCTGCAGAGCGTGTTCTTAGTAGTGTCTGTGCAGGAGTCTTTAGTATGACACATGCACACTTAAACTTTGAAGTGGAGTACTATTTTTAAGAAAAGAGCATGGATTATTATGGAGAGCTGTTGTCATTCTGGACTTTTAAAAGACAAGCATCAATAGTGGATTATTACTGTCGCCATTCTGGATGAACACGAGATCGTTCGTGAAACACAGGTAGGTGTGTGTGTGTGTGTGTGTGTGTGTGTGTGTGAGTGATGCCCCAATCAGGGATGATAGGATGATTAACTTATTCAAGCTCAAACCCTGTACCTAGAATACAAGACCCTAGAGCCTGAATCCTCTACACCAGCTGCCAAACTGCCATCAGTGAGTTTATTTCAAGGACTGTTGAGTTTCTGTGCATTTTCAAACAATGTTGTGTTCCTGTCCATTTTCAAAGACTTTTGAAGGAAGATAAGTTTACTGTAGCTGATGCTAAGTCTGTTTTTAATGTGTAATTGTTTTGTTTAGCAAGTGGCTATCATCAGTGTCTGTGCTATAAATTTTGAAAGCAGTGTTAGTAGCACAACAGGTAGCATACTTGCCTTTGGTGCAAAAAGCTGTGGGTTTTACTCCCATACCATGTAGATGGAGTGCTGATACTGCACTCCCCCATATTGGGGGGGGGGATTGGGGTGCTGCAGTCCTGAATGTTTGCTCCTTTGGATGAGATGCCTAGTAACTATGAACCTGTTGCTGATTTAGCAGCCATTCCTTATTGCAATATTACCAACTTACCAATTTTTTTTTTTAAAATGTAACATGGGCACTTTATTTTTCAAGGGTAGCAGGCACTGAATTTGTACATGAAACACTAAAATGTAAATTTGTTTTTCCAAGTACCTTGAGACAAAACCACAGCATATATCCTGTCATGACAAATTTTATTTTCACAAACAGTGAATAATAAATCGCAAAATATTTGGACTTCTGATACATATTATCAACTCATTGATTATTAAACATCTTCTCACATCTATTAACATACCTACATAAGAACATTAACAATATAGGTAGTGTAGACCACTCACCCTCAAAGGCAGACAAGCAGCGTTACACCCTCAACTCACTCCAAGCCCAAAATATTGTGAGACAGCACACCTTTGCTCACTTCATAATCAAAAAGGGAAAGGGGGAACCTAAGAGAACCTCTCTTCTCTACCCACCAGCCTGACTACAGGCTGTCCCCCCTTTTTTTGTATAACTGCCTGAAAATGTCTTGTACAGTCAATGCCATGTGTAAATTAAATAAGTCTAGTGCAATATTGCTAAATGTATTTCATCCTCTGTAGCAAACAGGATCCCATTCATCGAAGTCCCGATGCTGAAACTACTGCCATGCCTAAATCTCTCAAAGCTGTTGATACGCTATGATAGACAAAATGCCGAGCCCTCTCTAAAGCTAAAAAACTAGCCATGAGTTTCCATATTAGCCTGGGGATAATCTCTGACCACGTTATAATCATCTGTGAATGTTGCTGTTTTAACTTCTTTATGCCCTAACTATCCAGGCCAACAATTGCCCTTTTGGCGCTGACCCTAAATTGTTCCCCACCTAAATGTATGATCTATAGTTTGGGAACACACCATACTGGTTTTATCAATTCAAACCTGACAAACAATTGACTTCACAGCAAGCCTCTGAATCCATACCATGCCAACTTCCAATTCACTTCCGTAAGCCCCAACATATGTTCTTCAGGCTTGATGAATGATTGCTTCTATGCTCAGAATACAAACAAATGCCCCAATATAATTACAGTGCCATCTGAAAAATAAAAAACAGGCACAGCACCATCTGAACAAATTAATATAAAATTTTAACTCATCTTATATAACCTAAATATGCCCTGGATGTCCAATGCCCTTCTCTCTTAATGATCTCAGTTGACTTTCCTACTGCCAGATCAGGCACTCTAACAATTCTAAATGAATGCATGGAAAACTCTCTATCTTGTATTCCTTGCGATTCTAATGTTTTAAGCACATTTATTGATAAAAGCTGATGCTGAAAAATGTGTTCCCTGCCTCAATTAAAAAATGCCGTTTCTTGAACTCCATAAACCCTTTTTAACCTTTTCATCCAAAATACTGGACATAGTGAATTTCCTGTTCCTCCATCAATACAACTTGCCTGCTGTCCCCTACCTGATCTGTCTTTGATCTTCTGACCCAAATTAACACCGCTGAATCCAACACATAAACATCCTTTAATCTTAAAGAACCTAACACTTCAATCACCCTAAATACCACCATATACATGATCACCACCAATGCTGCAAAACTTGTAAGTTCATAAAAATCTTCTAACACCACATATAAACCTGTTAATAAGGCCCTAAGTTCCTGTCTTATCAAAGGAAAATATCCATCCTCATTCTTTTCCCTCAGTGTCTACCATCCTTTCAACATTCCCACTACCAACCAGTCTTTTGGCACATCCTTCATGCTACACAACTTTGCCACCACAGTAAAAACTGCCAGATGCACTTTGATTGTTCGCACTGCTTTCCCCAAATACCACCTATGCACTATGTAATGCATGACTACCTCCACAGAGCAGCCCATATGCTGCACTGACAATTTACTGACAAAGTCTGCAAAAAGCAGCTAATGCAGAGTTGCATGCATTCCAGGTGGATTTATCCCATTATTTCTGTACTAACCATCCCACTGTGGCTCTCCAATATCCCACAGTTCTTCTGAAATGATGACCACCCTCTGACTTGCTGTTGGCATCAGTGCCCAAAACTTGGAAAACTGAAGCTGAGAAAGACTACCTAGTTAACCTTACCTGGTACATACCTAGCTGAAAACATAGAATTGATTAATAGACTCTGCAACACCGGCTTCCACAATATCAATAACACTAATGAGGATCTGGCAGTTTTCTTAGGTAATGCCTGCACCGTGGCTTCTTTTGTCTTAATAAAACATCACCCTTCAATTGAACAATTTACTTTTCCACACCACTGTGGGCATCCAAATTGGAATAATCTCTAAAAATGCCACATCCAGTTTCCATTGTTCTGCTCAACCTTCTGGCCATCGAGTGGCAAACCATTCTTCTGCAAAAAAGGCTCCCATGCCTTGTGCCCCAGCTGCATCTGTAAATGGGATCATCTCCTCTTGTGAAACCCACTAACTCTGCCAAAATAACACACCATTAAAAGAATTGAGAAATGATGCCCGCAATCCCAAGTCTTCTTTGACCAGCTTCATAGCCCACACTCGATGGTTGCTTTTACCTGCCTTCAGTACACAGCTGATCAACCTTCAAAACATCCTGTCTGGACTGATAGCACTACATGCAAAATTTAGTAAGCCTAGTAATTCCATCACCTCTCTAATCTTTACCTTGTCCCTCACCAAAAATTGAGTGATCTTTGCCACAGCTTCCCTGGCTTATCCTGAAATAAACAAAAAAATACTGCTTTCTGCATCTACCTTCAAGCCTAGCAATTTCAATGCCTTTGTGTGACCTTTCAGCTTATCTGGAGCTAGGTGAACACTTAAGTCATCACTCACAGCCACAAACTCCCACAGCATTACTGAACACTTAAATCATCACTCACAGCCACGAACTCCCACAGCATTACTAAACACTTAGTCATCACTCACAGCCACGAACTCCCACAGCGTTACTGAACACTTAAGTCATCACTCACAGCCATGAACTCCCACAGCGTTACTGAACACTTAAGTCATCACTCACAGCCACGAACTCCCACAGTGCTACTTGAGCACCTTTCCTAGCCTCCCCAGTCAACAAAAAAATCATCCAAATAGTAAACTGCCTTATATTCTCTACCCACTGCTGCCATATCCATTGAAGCAAGTAGCTAAACATTCTCAAATGTGGCACATGCAACAGCACAACCCATTGGCATAGCTTTGTTGAAATAAAATGTGTCATTTAGAAACATGCCTAACATTGGCCAATCAGCTGGCCTTACTGGCAGTCAATGAAACACAGCATCAATGTCCAGTTTCACTAACCATGGGTCTGCAAACTCTCTAATAAAACTAACAGCATCACCCAGTGAAGCAAACTGAACCCTTGAGTCCATCTTAATAATATAATAAGTAACTGACTCTCCTCTTAGGAAAGATAAATGATAGGTCAGTCTGAGGTCTCCTTTTCTCTTCTTGGGTACCAAACCCAAAGAAGACACCCTAAATAACTTGAATGGGGGTCTCTTGAACAGACCTAATATCCTCCCCATGAAACATCCTTATCAACCAGGGCTTGCAATATATCTGCCTTCCCTTGGGTGGATCATAAATTCTTACATATTTTATTGTTTCTTTTAATCATGGATATGATAGCAAAACTTTATTAAAGCCTCTCTCTCCATGCCCTGACTTGGTTAGTCTTTCAAGTAGCATCTCAACACTGGCACTCAATAGAGGTATGACAATACTCCTCTCCATGCAAAACCTCAAAAGGGAGCAGATCACCTCTGGCTTCAAGAATTGCAACTGTCCCTAACATTCTGATAGGCCAAAATTGCCTGACCACTTATCTTTTGTGTTAGGCCTCCTGCAGTAGCTGCTCCTCCTTTTGTGTGGCATGAGTTCCCCTGCACTTGAAGCAGATATGCACAAAATGGCACACTGGCCAAGCACACTTAACTCAATTAAAGGACCAACATTTCCCTGTCTGGTCCCCCACTTCCTTCTCAAAATGTGGCTGTCCACCGGCCGTGTCTTTCATAGTGTCTAGCCAGATGTCAATGTGCCTGACCTCCCAATGCAGGGTCTGGTCAACTGCCTCCCTTTTCCTGAAATGTTGGTCATACCACAGCCATGCCTTACCTGACCTTAAACATTGTGCCACCTTAATTGTCAAAAAATACATCACCAGCAGCAGTAATGCCTGCAAACTATCCTTTTCCAAATCACCACAATATAATACATGATGTCCAAAGTCTAATTGTCCCATGTCCATGCTCTGAACTTATCCTTTCTTTTTCTGTTTATTGTTGCCAAAGCTAAACTCATGCATGGGAGAATTAAAATACAAAAGTAATTGTAACACTGGCTTGGTGATTTGCTTAAGTTATCTGAGGGAGGGAAAGAGGAATCTATAAGACAATGTTATAAAGAGTTCAACATAATCACCCCTCCAGATCTTCTCCTTCACACTCATGGTTATGTGCAGAGTTATGAATACCCCAAACATCTTGCCAAAAAGGACTGTGTGGCCAGTCATTCAGCTGGCCACATGCCTACTTCCTCATTACCAATCTCTGTTGTTGGCAGCTGGTGCCTAGCTGCTGCAAAAGCTGTTAATAAGTCTGCCATGCCACCTGCACCTTCACTTCCTCCCTGCAAACCTACCTGACTCATAACCTTCTGTACTTGCTCCTCAAAGTTCATAAAGTCTCAGAAATTATGATGGTCCTGCTCCTGTACATTCAGCAACAACTCGCCTACCCACTGTAATCCCACATTGTGATTTAACAGACGTAGAACATTGTTATTATTATCTGCTTGGGTCTGGCTATCTGTAGGTTGGATACCCTCCAGGACTGGTGTTGCTCTCTCTCTTCATGTTTTTCTCCTGCTGCTTCCGACTGCTGCTCCACCTCCTTCTGCTTTCTGCATCCTTGATTCTTACCTCGTGCATCCCTAGCTGGGATTGACGGCTCTGCATTTGATGAATCTTCAGCTTCTTTAAAGAGCTCTTCTGCTTGTGCTGCGATTTGTGCCCATCGCTCCTTCAATGATATGACTGCCATCTGTAACATAAAAACAGAACCATTAGTAAAGCCTACTCCTACCCCTGCTGTTTCCCCCAATACCCCCCACCCTTGCTATTTATATATCACTCCCCCACCCAGATTTAATCAAGAACAAGAATTCTAAAACCTACCACTCAAATGAAACATTAACTAAAAGAAGTGAGAACATACATCAATAAAACCTCACTGAAGTGGGAAAAATTACCACTATAGCCCATGTCCTCCATACAAAACAATTCATTGCACTCACCAAGAACATCCTCTTTCCCCCATCCTTGTCATTGCAAACAGGAGCCCAAGCAGGACAAAATACACCTCCCCATGAAAAGTATGGAGTCCCCACCCTGCCAAATAGAAGCCCATTCCCACTCCACTTCGCAGAGCATCACAGTTTCCATCACCAGCTGAGATAACCATACATCCACCAAGCCAAAAGCAGATCATGGCTCCCATCAATCAGAGTCCACCACATGCAATTCACCACAGGGAATAGAATGAACAGAAAGACTGAATGCTTTCTTAGTCACTCTGACAGTATTGTAAAATCATCTCCTTCCTAACACGTACACATACCCAAACAGACCAATCAGGGACAAAACTCAACAGTTCCTGTGCAGTCCCTGAATCAGAGACAAATCCGTGAATAGTCAAGGACAGTCAAGACACTTTTAAAATGTTAAAACTATTAACTTGAGACGTTAACAGAATAAGAGAATGTGAATTCATTTACATTTTCTGAACTAATAGAGGTCTATAATTCTAGTCACTACCATTATTTACTAAGTGCAATTCACCACCTTTCCCCAACAGTTTTAAGAGGGATGAAGAGGGACAGACCTAAAATTTGTGTCAAAATCAGGGACATTTGAGAGGTATCTCACACACGCACATGCATACATACACGCATGGTCTGTCAATACTGTTCCATCCTAGACTAGCTGCCCTTACATACAATTTCATTCTTCTTCCAGTCAGTTGCAATAGCCTGCTTGTAGCTTGCAGAATTATCCCTGTTTGATCATAAAATGTCTTACATCAAATGTAGTTCAGTTCTCCCTCCTGTTATCTGCGCCTTCAGACCTTGTGCACAAGCATGGGGGCTGCATGCCCTGGTCACACACAAAGTTTTCTCAGTGCATATGAGCAACTGTTAATTTAACCAGCTACATTCATGCAGTTAAAACAATTAGCTGGTTATTAATCACATGCAAAGCAGAAACTGGTGTCTATTTATATTAGTGCAGTTCATACATAATATATGGACCCAAGTTAGGAAGGATATTTACAAATTCTGCCTACAGATTTTGTAAGTGTAGAAGATAGTAACAGAGAGGGGAATCAACCTCCACCCCTCCAGTCAGCTCTGCTTTGGCACCCATTGAACTGCCAGCCCCCCCCCCCACCACTGAGAATGCCTAGAACCTAAGGTGACAATGGGGGGCTTCCACCAACCCCACCTTTCTGTTATTATTATTATTATTTTTATCACTGCCAGTCACCTAGGGGTGCTCCAGCAATCCAACCACAAGCAACACCAAACAAGAGAAGCAATGAGACACTGCTTCTTCCAAAGGGGAAACCGTACGACCAGCAAACCTCCCCGACTTATTAGATCCCGAGGGAATGCCCCTAATCTGGGACTTGGAATGGCAACTTTTAAAATTGGTAGTTAGATGCCACAAAGTAAATGGCAATGCCCTAACACTATATGTGTTGTAAAGGCCACAAGGACCTCTTTCAACCACTGGCCGACACCAAGTATGGTGACAAACCTTGGCAAGGATAGGTGCAGTACCCTAGCACATGGAGCACACCTAACCACATCTACATTATCTTTTTATTTTTTTATTTTTTTATGAAACAGTTATAAGGGTACTAGAAGAATATGTGTCTTATTATGCACATACCCCCCCCCCCCACCAGAGAAAAATAAAAATCCACTCTCACCTCCTCACCAATCTTACAAAATATTACCTCCTTTCACTTAAACTTTGGCCTATCACTTGGTCACTTGGGTGTGGGAAAATGTTGAATAACTGAAAATTCCACACCAAAAAGGCTGAGCTAACATAACTCTCTGTCCTTTAACCTAAACAACCCAACCTTTATTGATCTCACTTCCTGCCTGCTTGTTCCATGCCTTAACCCTTGTCTCCCCATCCTGCAAGCTCTTTATTCATATACTCTGACTTGACTCCTATTTCTAATCTGTTCCCCTCTTTATTTATTCCCAGCCTTAACTTACTACCTTGAGGACCCTTGGACAAATACATCTGTACCCAAACTACATTTGCCAGCAGCAACCTCTTCATTAGTTATAGATCTGTTTAATGTGGAATTATTCAGATGACTTGTACTTCTGCAGAGATTGTGTATATTGACTGATACAGGTAGATTGTAATGACAGAAGTTTGAGTGGCGTTTTGTTGTCGATATGTTCTATAATGGGTAGTTTTGTCAGTATTAGCTCATTCTTTTTGTTTCTTTGCTTACTGAAAACATTTATACTAACAAATTTAAAACACACTGTAAAACGTGGTGCTGTATTATGCAAGGAATATAATTTAATACAATCAGGATGGTGCATCAAAGAACACATGCATGTATGCATGGTCCAACAAATGTGTACAAGGGGCCTATGGTTTGAAAACAGCCCAAAGGTAAATTTAGTCCACCACTGGCCAGATGTATTTTCTTTGAATGTGGGTTTCAATGCCATTTCAATGAAGGTGAGTTTCAAGGGCCGAGAAGTTTACTGTTCATGCTTAGTCTGTTTTCATTGTGAGACTGTACTGTTTTGTTTAGCGAATGGCTATTAGTGTTTTTAGTATAAAATATGAAAAAAAAAACTTTTAAATATCTTCAATCGGTGTATAAGTAAAGAAGACGATAGTATGCACACTAACAGGTTTAAACAGCGTTTATGGTAACTGGGGGTTGAGATAACCAAGTAATGGGACACTAGAATGGCTATGGAGGTTGTTGCCGGGGGGGGGGGGGCTGATCCATTACCCTGCCCAGGACCCTTTTGACCATGATCTAATTCTGGCTCTTAACCACACCAGGTTTGAATATGATGGACCAAAAGAGAAGAGTGGAGAGGAGAAAAGTGCCCATTATGCAGAGGAATAAAGACTTGTGTTTGAATAGCAACATGGGTGCTGTAGAGGGCGGGGGGGGGGGTGAGAGCAAAAGGCCTATATCAGCTTGCTCATCCTAGTGGAAGGAAAGCACCCTAAAGGCCCAGTGCTATATGTAACATACAGGCCTGGCTAGATCAGTGCTGCATGAGTGGTGGGTGTCTTACACAGAAGGGTGTGCATGCATAAAAGAGCACAAACCCCTCCTGAGGAAAGTGATCATGGAGCTGTCAGGACTGCAATAATGGAAATGGAGTTCCTGTCATCTTGCACCATCATTCATGATTTCCTCGCCAGTCCAAGGCTGAATCCTGGTGAGGCTAAGTTGTTTCTAAGGAAATAAGCTGGAAGGAGCTGATAGTCAAATGAAGGGGAGGAAAAAATAGAGATAAGAGAAGGGATAATATGCAGAGAGACAGAGAAGAGTCCGGTTTGAATCTGGATATGAGAGATATTTTGGCATGGAATGTATAGTGAATATATCAAACAGCACTCCTCAATGGAAATCAAATATCTCATTAGTCTGAGATTCTGTAGCCTTGGGATTAGAATGTATTCAGTGGAAAATGAGGGATGCATTCCCCATATAGTACAGAATTTTGTTTACACAGTAAAAATAGCATATTTTAATAAACAGCAGCAGTTAGAATCTGCTGTCATTTTTGTAATGCTTTGCCTTTTTTCCTGTTCTGTTTTCTAAGAAAGACAGTGGCAATAACAATAGAACAAGGGATATGGACTGAGGCCAGCAGAAGGAAGGCAGGAGAAGAGATGCAGGAAGTCATAGGCGGGAGAAGCAGCAAATTAAGAAAAAAAAGACTAGAATGAATTATGGAAGCTGACGGATAAGCAGCTCAGCTAGAAAAATTAATTATTTAACTATATTGACAACTAAGTGGAAGGAATATGGGAAAAAAGGAATACAGAAAAAACATGCACTCAGTCAATTAAAGCAATTGCAACAAAATTTCATAAAACAAAGATATTTAAATAATGTATAACACAGATTAATAGGACAACAACTACTTAGAAAAGCTGCCTACAAAGTGAATACTTTGACTTATACATTTTTAAGATTCAAGACACATTCACAGAAAGCTGCATTTTTCTTTATAGATTTCTTTCAAGTTCCATCTGTATTTCTGAAACTTTGTCTAACTGATTTAGGCAGGTATTGATAATCCACAGTTGCATAGTTATAAAACATGCATTTTACCATTTTGTGTTTGACTGAAACATATAAAACATTTCATATCCTGGTAATAAAATGTCATTGCTCTTTCCAGCAAGACACAATAAATGTGATTACTACCAATACATGCTAGAATGTGGATATTACAAAAATATCATTTACTTTACATATATCTATATTATTTGACCACAATGTCCAAAATTAGGGTTGATTTTGTAGGCAGTAATTCTTCAGTTATAAGCACTCAAAAATATGTAACTCCAGCCATTAGGAATATTGTCAATTACTTTTTTGGTCATTAAGATGTACTGTATAAGAACTTCCAAAATTCTACAAGAGAGGAGAAGAAGATGCTGTATGAGAAGATATAAAAATAAGGGGTTTTATCCTTATGTCTGTTTTTCCTCACAATAGTTATTTACAATGAATTTCCAAAATTTGGGCTGGCTATCCTTTTCAAAATCACTTTAATACTTGTTAGCAATGGATGCATGTATATTTGAACTGTAAGTACTTTTCTGAGTTTTAATCTATACTAAAATTATATTAACTGACTGTCATAGCAGCACAGAGAAAAGAAAAAAAAAACACATGATTGCTACCCCAGGTGACATTTGTTTAATTAACAGCACAGTTATCTGTGGAACTGGCATGGAGGATGAGGTCATCATGGGGTGAGGAAGGCTTCGAGTCCCATATCACTGGTGACAACTAGTGGTGGGAGGATGTACTACACACCTGCTGATGTGTTGTTTTGAGTTGCATGAGGCATGTACCTCCCTGTTGAGCCAGGGAAAACAGGAGACATACATTGCTCAGGCAGCTATGGCAAGCCTGCAAGCCAGCTAGGGTGGAGGAGTTGGCCTTTCTACAGGAATCAAATCTGGCTCATTTATTATCACCCAACTTTCATTACTGGGGAAACAGGTGAGCCAATAGGGGGTTCAAGGCAGGAAGAAAAGAATGTGTTATAGGGCTGTCTTCTTGCTTTTGGATGTCTGACTTCCACACCCCTTGAATAAATGGGCTGATTTGAAGCAGGAAGTAGAGCCACTGGCTAGGGCCCACTGCAAGTGGGGGAATTATTGCAGGTATTTTAGCTCTTTACAACTGTGTAATTTGCTGTTTTTTTCTTTAATTTATGAATTAATTGCAAGATTTATAATCAAAACAGCTAGGCCGAAACCTAAAACCTTTATTCCATTATTCTAAGAAGTTTGTCTGTCCCTGCATCTTTCCAATAGGGATTAATACTGATGACTACAAACTCAGGGCTGCCATAAATATCCCTACTGACCTCAGAGTTTTTCAAGAGGGCCAAACATGCACTAACAAGTGGTGCATACACCACAGCCTCAAATTAACTGATGAAAATGTAGTGTTGTGTCTTTGTAGTGTCTTTTAGCAAATCTGAGCACCTTTGCTACTAACACATAGGTTGCAACCCATCCCCCCAAAAAAGTTGACTTGTCATTAGCGACGTCGGAACTTTCATAGATAATTAACTATCCTTTGACCACAGTGAAATCACTTTCATTAGGGAATCTTTTTATATAGTCAGTCTAATCACCAAGGGCATATCTTCTATATCCAAGGAAGTTATTATCCCCCTTTACTTATCCCTTATTAAGCCAATAATTGAACATAATGCCAACTTTGGTATGCAATTATCTAGGTATATGAAACAGCTTGACAGACCACAGCACTTTTTTACTAAAACATTCAAGGGCATGTCCTCCTTGAGCTCCTAACCACCTTAAAGCTCTTACACTCTTACCTATTTCTTGGCATCTCTTGGGAGGGGACCTCTGCCTTGCCTACAGAGCTTCAAAAGATCCATGCCTATGTAACCTCTTACACATCTGCAAAACTAATAACAATGTATCCACCCACTCAAGATATCTAAACTTTTGCTATGACATAAGTTGGACCTGCTGGCATGGTAGATATTTATCCCAGAGAATATCTCTTTTATGGAACAGACTCCCTTGGATATAAAGCATAGTAGCTCCATGACCCTTTTCAAATGTAATCTGGATAACTGGTTGGGCAATCATAAGCATACCCTCAGTCTAATCCTCTCAAGGCCTTATGGGAAGGGGAGTCAAAATTAGGTATAAGTGCTTTGTTTCTTGGGTGCAGTAATATTCTATGTCTTGGTAATTTCAATGTGGGATTCTATGGCTAGGTCATGACTTGTCCCGTGGATCAACAGACTAGCATTACCATATAAACCTATAACCCTATGAATAGGTATAGCCAACTTTTAATAGTGGGTAGAGCTTAGCACCGGTGTCATGACGGCCTACGCCCAGTTTACATTGTCTATTAGTGGGTGAACAATCCAATGTTTCGTGAATTCAGCTTCATGATAATAGAAAGAGCTGACATGAAAGGATCAAAAAACGACATCACTATGAATGCTTGACTGCCACAAGCCAGTAAACCCTGGGGTATTTTTTCTAATACTTCTAATACTTCCTGCTTAAAATCCAAAAATGCCAGAAAGATCATGAGGCCCCACTTTCATGGTCTGTAGTCATACTAAAAAGCAAGACCAAGTGAGCTTTTGCCCTTCTACTCTGCAGAAAATTTCTGTCTTCTTACCATAGAACACATGCATTACTCTTTGACAGGTATACCTGTGCCTACTACTCAGGTGGAGTTCATTTAGGTGCTTGAATGCTTATTGGAATTGGCTTAGGGGGTAGAAGACTGAAGGGACTGTATCCACGTCTCTCTCTCACACACACACACACACACACACACACACACACACACACACACACACACACACACACGCACAGGGTGGGGATGGTCATGACCCTGGGGCACACAATCACACTGTCTTCCCTAGGGAAAAATGCAGACTGAACTTGCTTCATGAAGTGGGGACATGACGGGATTATGTCATTCGTGGAAGCAAGACACTGTCATGATGGATGCAGCCATGAATTTCCCACCTGAACACTGCTTACTGACCATGCATGAGGTGCTAAGACCACATAAGAAAAAAAAACTGTGTGCAGGTAATGTGACACTGCAGGTGATTTATCTTCTGCCCCCTACTCCTACTATAATTTCCCCAATCCTTTTCCCAATCCACAAAGACAGCCCCACCCAGAAGGCAGTACCAAACAAAGAGGTTCAACTCTGCCTCTAAACATTCCCTGATCTCTTCCAACCCTGTCAAGGTGACCAAACAATGGAGGAGGCCCAAACAAGGAGGATGTTGACATGGGAATACTGAGCAGCTGACGATGAGATGCAGTGCAGCCCAAAAAATGATTTACATAAAGCAGTGGAGGAGTGAGGACTTTTAAAGTGAATAGTACAAATCATGTGCTTATGAATATCAAGGAAGGGCAATGAACTGTTTTTTATAATTACTCTGGTAAGTATGTCTCTTATATTGAATGACATCTACCCTTCATCTTTCATAATAATTTGTTGGGCTAGAATATGTTTCACTGGAGAGTCATAAGAGAAATCTAGTCAGTAAAACAGATTTTACAAGGCTGACACATAAAGGAGTAAATTAATAATAAAGAGACCAAGCGTCCCTTTCCCAGGTAAAGGGAATGATGATGAATGCATACCTTAATGTGTTACAGCACAAAAGAAATGTAACTAGATGTTTACTCTGCTTGTTTTACCAAAAGGTAACTAGTAGAAAGAAAAATGAATGAAGACTAAACAAAAAGTTTGGTACTGAGTTCATTTTAATTACTGCTTGCATTTGCAGAAAATGAATGATGAATGTTTCCCTCCATGGCTGCTGTCAGCCCTTCCTTCTTGCAAGTCTATTAATTCCATCACTTGGGGTGCCATAAGAGCTTGACTATAAGGAACCTTCATAAAGAGAGTTTGTACCCTCAGTGACATCTAATTATGTGCTCCTGCCTAATGACATGAGTACCTACATCTTTGTGGAGACTACTACTTCCTCCTTGTGTGTGAGTGATCCTCACATATGCTAAAGACATCCACTGCCAAACTTGCTAAACTAAATCCAAGTTGCCAGTTGTGGCCTGCAAGCCTCCTTTGGCATGTACAAAACAAACCATCTAGACTAGCACTTCTCTCCCAAGGATAGGTAAACTAGCACAAGCAACTTATCCCTCTACTTGTCTTTTCCAGCACTGAAATGTTATTTAAACTTGGTCATCTGTGACATAGTTATGATTTTATCCATTTAAAATTGGTCAACTGTAACATAGTTATGATTTTATCCATTTAAACTTGGTCGTCCGTGACATAGTTATGATTTTATCCATTTAAACATGGTCGCCTACTACATAGTTATGATTTTATCCATTTAAACTTGGTCGTCTGCGACATAGTTATGATTTTATCCATTTAAACGTAGTCAACTGTAACATAGTTATGATTTTATCCATTTAAACTTAGCCGTCTGTGACATAATTATGATTTTATCCATTTAAACGTGGTCGTGTGCGACATAGTTATGATTTTATCCATTTAAACTTGGTCAACTGTAACATAGTTATGATTTTATCCATTTAAACTTGGTCTTCTGCGACATAGTTATGATTTTATCCATTTAAACTTGGTTGTCTGCTACATAGTTATGATTTTATCCATTTAAACTTGGTCATCTGTGACATAGATATGATTTTATCCATTTAAACTTGGTCATCTGCGACATAGTTATGATTTTATCCATTTAAACTTGGTCATCTGTGACATAGTTATGATTTTATCCATTTAAACTTGGTCATCTGTGACATAGTTATGATTTTATCCATTTAAACTTGGTCGTCTGCGACATAGTTATAATTTTATCCATTTAAACTTGGTCATCTGCGACATAGCAAATACAAATGGAGAACACCGACTACTGCTGCAAGTTGGAATTTTTTTAATTCTGGTACCTCGGCCTTCGCCTTCTCCTGGAATACATTTTACATAATGCTCCACCCATTTTTATACAAATCTTTTAATTAAATAATTGATACACCATCCCCCAATTAAATAGTTACAATCATTTCTTTACTATTTTAAAGAAACAAATTTGGCATTTCTTAAACACAACTATACAACATGTTAACTGGAGAATAAATAACATTCATTTCATAAATACTTCTAATAATATGTACATAAATATTATCACTAATAATATGTATACCTATTATTCAATTAATGTTACCCTTGCAAGCAGTCCCTTTTCCTAAGTGTTAGAAAATATTAGGAAATATGTGAAAAAATTAGTGTTGGAAAATATATGAGAAAATCCATGAAAATAGTCATGAATGAATTCACGAAAATAGTCATGAAAAAATTATATGGAAAGAAACACACTACACCTCCATATTCATTCCATTTGGAAACATAGTTTTTAAATTTAGAATGAACCTTGACTCCATCAAAAGTAATTTTTCACGAAAAATGGCCTCATTACCATATACATTAGGTCTACCTAAAACACTGAAGACAAAACCATCTGGGACCCCCCCATGATTGTCAACAAAATGTTTTCCCACTGGGCTCTCTAGCCTCTTGTGCCTTATATCTCCTAGGTGTTCCAACATGGAACACCTAGGAGATATAAGGCACAAGAGGCTAGAGAGCCCAGTGGGAAAACATTTTGTTGACAATCATGGGGGGGTCCCAGATGGTTTTGTCTTCAGTGTTTTAGGTAGACCTAATGTATATGGTAATGAGGCCATTTTTCGTGAAAAATTACTTTTGATGGAGTCAAGGTTCATTCTAAATTTAAAAACTATGTTTCCAAATGGAATGAATATGGAGATGTAGTGTGTTTCTTTCCATATAATTTTTTCATGACTATTTTCGTGAATTCATTCATGACTATTTTCATGGATTTTCTCATATATTTTCCAACACTAATTTTTTCACATATTTCCTAATATTTTCTAACACTTAGGAAAAGGACTGCTTGCAAGGGTAACATTAATTGAATAATAGGTATACATATTATTAGTGATAATATTTATGTACATATTATTAGAAGTATTTATGAAATGAATGTTATTTATTCTCCAGTTAACATGTTGTATAGTTGTGTTTAAGAAATGCCAAATTTGTTTCTTTAAAATAGTAAAGAAATGATTGTAACTATTTAATTGGGGGATGGTGTATCAATTATTTAATTAAAAGATTTGTATAAAAATGGGTGGAGCATTATGTAAAATGTATTCCAGGAGAAGGCGAAGGCCGAGGTACCAGAATTAAAAAAATTCCAACTTGCAGCAGTAGTCGGTGTTCTCCATTTGTATTTGGTATGCTTTATTGGTGAAGGAGTGGAGGAATTGTGTATTTCATCTGCGACATAGTTATGATTTTATCCATTTAAACTTGGTCATCTGTGACATTGTTATGATTTTATCCTTCTTTGTCATGGAGCTGGAAAGATCGCTCTTTAATTTGGTCATGTAGTAACTGAGTTATAGTTCTCATCAAATTTTGCAAAATAGTAGATAAGTATATTCCTAAATAATTATTAATTGATAATAATTGATATCAAATTTGTCTAGGAATAGATGGGGAAAGAAAAAAAGCTTACTGCTGAAGATTTTTTGTTGTTAAAATGAAAGACTGACAGCCTAAAAATGAAGCTCATGTCTCAAAAAGTGTATTATAACAGGTTTTCAAGAAAGTAACAAAAATCGCACCATCAGCAAAAAAATGAGATTTTTTTTTTTTTTTTGCCACTCATAGAATAAAATCCCACTATACCCATCCCTCCTAATACTTTGACCTAAGTGGATCAATGGCTAATGCAGCAAGATGGGGAGGACTGTGGACAACCTTGTTATTTAACATGGACAGTATGACTATAACAATTACTGACCTTGAGTTACTAAGGTACACCTGGTGGACATTAAATACCTGTGTGCTCTTTCTGTGCCAAGGGATATGTCTCCTGGTAAAGACAAAACTGCATTAATCCCTATGGAATTAAAGTCCACTATGCTATGTCCCTCTTCATCTTTGGGCTCTCATTGCACCCGCATGTTGGGTGGCCTAATGGTTAAGGTGTTTGCCTTACAAACACAAGGTACAGGGTTCGAGTCTCACAAGGGATATTTCGCTAGGCTTAAAATGGCTCGCAAGGACAGTTAGCCTAGTACTAATCTATGAACCTATGAACCTATGTTGATTCTTCCTGTTCTGTTTTTCAGATGATAACTCATGTCCTGTAAATGGCATTTTCTAATTGTTTTGTATTTCTTCTTCCTGAGCTCTAGCATCCAAGTTAATCATTAAAATTTTGGTATCTTAATTCCTAGCTTGATGAACTGCTACCATGGGTTTTATTTGCTTTATGTATGTGTGTATTAGTTTGCTTACATTTTGTTTACCAGGCTTATCTTACTGGGCTGATGTCCATATTCAGAGTTCTGCCAGGATCAGAAGACAGGTCTTATAACAGTGTAAAATATGCATTAAAGAAACACTGATGCAAATAGCAATAACAGCAGCAATACCAAAGGTGCACTGGAAAAGTACATATACAAGTAATTGACTGGTTGACATAATCAGAATTAATAGATACTGTGTAAGTATACTCACAGTAAATAATACATGTTTAAATACAGTGAGGTCAGTCACATGTCTCCTCCCTTGCAAACTGGGATTCATTTAGAATGGTATCATATGGTTAAAAAGGAGCCTTCCCGGATGTTTCTGTTGTAAAGGAGAAGACAACAGAGCTAGGAAAGAATTTTAATAAGGTTAGAGAGAAGTTATCTATGGAAGGTGATATGTTAATGCATTTTACTATTACACAAGAGTTACATACATTTTTTTTAAAAGATGAGCCAGTATTGCCAGCCATATTTGGCATCCCCAGAGTACATAAGAATATACTACAACCACCATTAAGATCTGTAGTGGTTGCTTCAGGGTCAAAACACACCCCTTGGCCACATATAAGAATAAAAAGAAATTAAAAAGCTTTTATGAAAAACATTCTTACATGATAAAAGACACTTGGGCATTTCTGGGGAACATTAAACAGGAATTCTATGATTTTAAGATTACTTTTTGAGACATTAATGTAATTGACATTTTCAGTTATTCATTATTATGAAAGGTTGCTATGGTTTGTAGTACTGTGTCAGTGTGAATATCTTAGTAATCAGGATGTTTTATACTGATCACACTGAAGGAAATGGTCCTTAAAAATAATTTCATCTTTTAGAAAGGTGAATATTTTTGGCAGATCAATGGTGTTGCCATGGAGGTTGCCTGTGCCCCCTTGTTTGTGAATCTTAAAATATGATACTGGGAGAAAGAATATGTATTTTGCTCCCCTTGTGTATCAAAGTTCGGGAAATACCAGCAATAACCGATTGATATTTTTATTATGTGGCAAGGAACCCTATATGAATTGCACATGTATTTAGATTATGTTCAAAATACTGTGCCATTTTTTTCAATTTACTTGAAATATTTCTGCTACTAGCATTAATTACATTGATGTATCTTTAGAGAAAGATTTTTCAAAGAGAAGGAAATTTAAGTCCAACATTTTTCATGTATCTAGCATTTCCAATACATATTTACAGTATAATAGTAATCACCCACCCCATCAGAAGAAAAACTGAAGTAGGGGTCAGTTTGTAAGCTTAGTAAGATTAGTGTCAGAGGATGACACCTGGAAGTATGAAATGGAGACACTAGTGTCTATGTTTACAGATCGGGGTACACCATAGACTTAGTCATCGACATCAAGGAGTATGTTTGTAAAGACAGAGATACTAAGCACAGGCCCCTGTTTGGGAACAGGTTATCAAGCAATAGACCTTTGAAAAATTTGTCGCATAATAGTAATGTTAAAAAGACTATGGTTTAAAAAAAATAGCTGAGGAATTTTAATGTTATGCAGCTAAAAGAACAGAAATGGAAAATATTTTCCTGTTATAATGGTGTACTCAGCAGAATAGGTGACAGACCATTTTTATTTATAAATGGAGCAGGGACATAAAACAAAATTGGGCATAGTGCAGAAATTTACTAATAATACTATTTCAGGAACCTACAAATGTGGTATGTGTTCACTGTGGCTGTTTATACATGTTGGACCTGAATTAAAACTCAGAATTTTAGAATATGATTTTAGGTTCACACAGAAATGTAATTGTGGAAATGTAGGCATTGTATACCTTACCTACTGTGATCCCTTTCAGTGTTTTTATGTGGGCAAGATGGAGCATACCCTGCACAAACTTATCTATCAGCATTATAGTTGTACTGTATTTTATATTAATATATATATATATATATATATATATATATATATACATATGTGGGTTCACTACAAAATTTCGAAACCCCAAAATCTTGAGATTCAGAAAATTGAGTTCCGAATCTCGAGATGCTGAAATCTTGAAATTGTGAACCACCCCGCAAAACACCACCCAACACATTAAAACAGCAATAGGGAAATCTCCTGATCCACTCTGTATACCGATCTCCGTTCAGGATTTCAAAGTTTTGAAACTTCAAACATATGATCTTTGATCATATGAAATTTGAAGTTTTGAGCTGTGAAATTTTATATATATATATATATATATATATATATATATGTATATATATATATATATATATATATATATATATATATATATATATATATATATATATATATATATATATATATATATATATATATATATATATATATACACATATAAATATATATATATATATATATATATATATATGAATATCTATATTAATTTATTAATATAACTGCATAGACGCATTGTGGTACTTCTAATATATTGCTAAATTTTATTGGATGTATTTGGTTATGTGAAATAATTTTGGATGCATATGTTTGTGCTTGTAGTGTTTTGTGGTACTTTTGATGATGTCCTATGGAAAAAAATGCTGAACTACCCATTAAAAAGTTGTGTGTAATTTTAGCTCTGTTACTTACTGTGATATACTGGTGAAAGCTTTCATCTTGCTGCATGCACATTTTTGGGACATCATTTCTCTGTGCTTACTTTTGGTTCTGAATTTTTGGCATACAGATTTGTCTTTCTGTTCTCTTTTGGTTTCCTGTGAGTTAAGCCAAACACCATTCTCCTAGGATACTTCAACTATCCATTCATACATTTGGAGACTTATACATCCTCAAACATGTATACGCAGAGATTTCTGGACTGAAACTCTTGGGATCAGTTAGTCTGTACCCTAACAGGGGCAATAAAATCCTAGAGCTGATTCTTACAAGTATGGGGTAGGTCTACTCTCCACCAACTGCAATCTCCTCCCTGGTCAAATCTCACCACGTCAACCATGCTCATGGTGGAACCCTAATATAAACAAGTTCTGCCAGAAAAGAAAAACCTCATAGACCTAAAAAAAATCCAGCTCTCAGTAAGCCAAAAACACTCTTGCTAAACTAAACAAGGAATTCTGGATCCTGGTCAAATCATGCAAAGCCAAATATGAGGTAAAACTAGCTATCCAGGTGAAAGATACCTACAAATTTTTAACTATGTTAAAGATATCAGGAATACCTCATAACAAATACCAGCCTCTACACTACCCTCAAGTCTCCCAAGAACAAGTTCTCAAAGCGTTATCTACGTATAAGGGACTTCATCTATGGGGCTGAATAATATACCAGGTTGCCTTTTGTTTACCCTCAGATATGACATGTCAGACCCCCTATAGCGGCTATGAAATATTACCCTTAAAAAAGGATGTTTGAAAACTGTAGAGAGGACAACAATAGTCATTCCCTTGCATGAAGATGGGGCTTCAACAGAATTGGGTAATTGTAGACCCATATGTATGACCAGTCTCATCTGTAAGGATATGGAAAGGATCATTATGGAACTAGTAAATAGGATATAGGTAACCTTCAAAATCTTGACCCATCCCAGTTTGGATTCATCAGTAGCACGTCCTGTTTACTTAATCTAGTTGACTTCTTTGAAAAAGTTCCTGAGGCAATGGATAAGGCTAAATCAGTGCACACTTCCCAGTGTATAGGTTCATAGGTTCATAGGTAGGTACTAGGCTATCTGCCCAAGGGCATTTATAAGCCTAGCCAGAGTGTGTCGGCTTTCGCCGCCCCATTGATTAATTAACTGATCCTTTGTCAAGCAGAGCCAATAAAGTGATCCCAGGGGTGTATTTTCTGTTACCCATCCACTTGTCAAGGTTTCTCTTGGAGAGTGTTAGTGAGGGGCTCTGCCTGATGTAATTTGGAATTTTGTTCCAAAGCATGGGGAGTTTCTGTGATAGGAATCTATCCCTCCAGCATGTTCTATTTATTGTTGTAGTGAGGTTCAGCTTACTAGACCGCGTGGCTTGCAGTGACTTGGATTTCTTTAGGTGGAGCATGTCCATCAAGTCTGAGTTGGACATGGCTTTGTAAATCAGGCAGAGATCAGCTCTGAGTAAGCAATATGCCACTGAGTACAGCTGGAGTTTTTTCAGTCGGGCTGCATAGGACATATGTTTGAGGCCATCCTCTTGGTGAGGTACTTTTGTGGTCTTTCCAGCTGTTGGAAGTGTCTTGTAAGTTACATCCCAAAAGGGGCATTGTACTCTATGATGGGTCTAATGAGTGACAAGTAGAGGGGCACTATAACCTCTTTATTTCTAGATGCAAACCCTTTAGTAATTAGATGGGCCACATAGAAGGATTTCCTAATTACTTTGGCAATATGATTGTCATAGGAGAGATTATTATCTACCTGGGTCCCCAGATCTCTTATTACTTCTTTTGCTTTAAGGGGCTGCCACCTATGTGGCAATTCCTGGGTGTTTTGTTTTTCCCAGATGGGATGAGTATGTATTTTTTGGCATTTAGCTTGAGGCCATGACTTTGACACAAGGTGTCCGTCTCAGTAAGGCCCTTTTGGAGGATGTCCGTGTCAGCCGGAGTCAATTATGGCACCCAGTTTGCAGTCATCAGTAAACTTGGTTAGCCATAGCCCTCCTATGTTTGCCTGTACTTCTGAGAAGTATATGCCGGACAGTAGGGGTCCCAGGACCGAGCCTTGCAGGACACCACTTGTGACTGGTTTAGAGTCGGACCTGGAACCCGCTATTCTTACTGTGTGAGTTCTGTCTGTAAGCCAGTTGCCAACCCATCTCATGATGTAGGGGTTTATGTTCGGGCTGGTGAGTTTTTCTGTAATACCCGAGTGGGGAATGGAGTCGAAAGCCTTGGCGAGGTCAAGGTAGGCTGTGTGAACCACCTTTTCCTCGTCTATGGCCTTGGTGAATGTCTCGAAGAAGTCAACCAGGTTTAGTAGGCACGATCTGCCCTTAACAAAGCCAAACTGGGTCAGGTCAAGATTTTGGAGGTTCCCAATGTCTTTGTTAATGAGTTCCATGATGATGCGCTCCATAGCCTTGCAGACCAGGCTAGTCAGGCTTATGGGGTGATAGTTACCAGGGTCAGTTGTGGCCCCTCCTTTATGGAGAGGAATAACAGTTGTTGTGCACCATTCCATAGGCATGTAGCTTGTGGAGAGGCTGAGGTTGAACAGCGTGTTTAGGTGGGGGGTTAGTTCGTTCTGTAGTTTGTGCAAGATGCAGCCTGGGACACCATCTGGTCCCATCGATGCTGTGTTTTTGGCTTTTGAAAGGGCTGTTTTCACCTGTGCATCTGTGATTTTTGGGACGCTACACTTTTCTGGTATTGTTGTGGGCCCTTTTGGAGGTGGGGGGGGTGAAGTTTGCACTGAATCTATCTGCCAGGATGTTGGCAATATCAGTAATTTCAGTATATTTTGTGCTATTTTGCATTAGTTCAGTGCATATCTGCGAGTTGCCACTTACATTCTTAGCATAGCTAAAGAAGGCTTTGTGGTTATCTTTTGAACCCTTGGCTATTTTTCTTTTGAAGTTAGCCTTGGATGATTTCATGAGGGACCTTAGTTTCTTGCTGATACTGATCAGGGATGTCTTTCCTTCTTGGGATTTGCTTTTTTTCTTATCTAGTTTCCTCCTTCTATTGTATAGCCTGTTCATTGCAGGGGTCCACCAAACTGATTTCCTTCTCTTAGAGGAGTGAGTCTTGGTTTTGCTAGGGATGGCATGATCCATGCATCCTTGTAGGTGCTCACAGAGTGCATTTGTAAAGGTTTCTGCATCTTGGGCAGCATTATCCTTTAGCGTGGGGGCTGTGAAACTTACCACCTCTGTCTTAAGTAAGATGACGTTTGCTTTAGAAAAGATTTTTACTGTGGTTTCCTTAGTTGGGGGTGGTGGTGGGGTGTGGACATCCAGAGTGATTATTTTATGGTCTGATCTAACCAGTGACGGGTTGACCTCTGGGGTGGAACATCTGTTGCCCATGTTGGTGATTACCAGGTCCAATATGTTTTCACCTCTGGTAGGGGAGTTTACCAGCTGATCCGGGGCATTTTAGTTGATGAATTCCAGGAAGCGCTGGGCCTGGGAATTTGTACTCAAGTAGTTTTCCCAGTGAATGGTCGGGTAATTGAAATTGCCCAATAGCAGGGTGCTCGGTAGGAACTTCATGTTTTCCAGTGTCTCCAGAAAGATGGAGTGGTGGTCCTGGGTCATGGAGGGTGATCTGTAGCAGGCCACAATTTGCATTGCAGATTTCCTGATGTTAGTTGCACATGGATGATCTCAGAGGTATCATGTTCTGTGGCTGAAACGTGTGGTATGAGTTGTAGCCCGGTAGTGCTGGGGTGCTCTCTGGAGCCTTGAACCAGGTTTCAGTTACTGCACAGATGTCGACGTTCTCTATACTGAGGAGTACTTTGAGCATGTGCATTTTGAGATTTAAACTCCTGGGTACTGGTTGAGTAGCATAACCCTCAGTTTTTTGTTAATTGTGCTGTTTACAGAGGTGGGTTTGACTTTAGAGCTTTGCCTAAAAAAGGCACTATGGGGGCAGCAAGATCCTTGGCCAGTATTCGAAAGCCTAGGGGTGACAGGAGCAAGCCGTCTCTTGCGAAGCAACGAGGCTTGTCGAGCATGTCATCCCAGGCTGACAGACACTGGATCCCCTTTGAATGACACCAGAAGCTTAGCCAATTGTTAACATTGATCATTTTTTCTTTATACTGAGGTATCATTCTTGGTGAGGGCAGGATGCTACTCAGGGTCAGGGTCATACTAGCCTGGGCTGCATGATCAGAGCACTCTTCCATGTCTCTTTTCATGTAGTCCAGGAAGGTATGTCTCAGGTCATTCACACCAACATGAACAATGACAGAGTCATATTTGTACTTGTTCTGGAGTAACCTGAGTGCTTGTGTTATGTGGTGGATTCTGGCTCCCGACAGGCAGTGATCAGTAACCTTCTGCTTGTCCAGCCTAGTGAGTGGGACATCAGTGTGCCTGACTATAGAGTCACCTATTACTAGTGTGTTAGGTATGTTATTTCACCTTAAGGGTTGTGATTGTGCGGCACACTGGTTTTGTGTTTTATGTGTTGTCTGGTTTGTGACGGGAAGTGCAGGTTGTTTGGGTGTCTGCTTTGGAGGTCTCTGATGCTTTTGCAGGTTTTTATTTAGAGCCTCCCAGTATGATTTTGTGTATTTATGTGTATTTTTTGCCAGTGCTGTTTTAGTAGGTCTGTGTGCGGCTGGAGGTTTGGTGCAAATGTTAACCTTCTCCTCTTGACTGTCTGTTCCAGTCTTGGGTGGAGACAGCTTAGCTTCCAGTTTGGCTCTATAATTGCATCTCTCGCATATGTAAGTGTTTTGTGGTAGGAGGAGAGGGTTGTCTGTGTACATGAGGCAGTTGTAACATTGCCTCAGGATACCCAGATTCACCAGCTGGACTGGAGAGTGCACCTGAAGTTGCCCTTTGGTCATGCCTGAATAGTAGGGTGAGCTGCTTAGTCGCTTGGTTGGTGAGGGGTGAATAAAGAGCCTTGCCCTGCTGGGCAATCAGTGTCAGGGTATATTAGTGCTTGCTATTAGGTCTGAGTAAGTGCCGGGCTGTAAGATTCTTTTTGAGTGCTTAGGTTGAGAGTTAGACTAGTTTCAAGGGAAAAATTGAAGAGGAGACTTAGTGGAGCTGGGAATAATTTAACCATAGCTAACCGGCACTGCCCAGCGTGAAAAAACATGCAAAATCATTTTTTATAGTAGGGAAATGAAAGAGATAGAAATTAGCCCAAAATGGCCAATAAACTACTAACTTCTGGGCTGGAACCACTCCTCCAGGGACAGATAGGTTGCTCAAAGCTCCCCTCTCTCACAGGTGAACAGAGAAACTTCCTTCTATCCAAGTAAGGTATGGGCAACTCAGAAACTAATATCACAGCCCTGAATTCAGCACTAGCCTGAAAACTGGACTATACTAGCTTAGAAAGGAGGGAAACAAGGATTTTTGTTTTGTTTTTTTTGAAAAGATAAGGCAAAAACAGTAAAAAATACACTTAATACAGCTTTAGACGACTACAAACGATCAGAAAAGGCTATCGCACTTTAGTGTGTAGCCTACAACAGTTAAACAAATTATTTAAACAAAAAACTACTTTTTTAAAAGTGCAGGCAATCAAATAAGTACAACATGTGAAAAAAGCAAGCTTTTAAATCACAATAAATGCTGGAAAATCTGCGTTTAGGTGGAAAACAGTTAAGTACAGCAAGAATGTACAGAAAACTGATATTTAATCACTCCAAAGTCTCTCTTCTAAGCTAGAAGGCTTGTATCAGTTTAAGGCTTTCTAGTGCTACCCAGTAGGTTAGTTACAGGAATGATGGGAAACAAGTGCAGATGTGGTCTTTTAAACCAGAAAGTTGAAAGAGACGGACAAACTGTCCAAATGTTCAATTAACTACAATTTCTGGGCCAAGAACCTCTCCTCTCATGGTAGACAGGCTACGTAGTGCTTACCACTCCCACTGATAAGCTAGAAGGCTTTCTTCCAACACAGAAAGGCTTGTGGAACTCAGATGCTTACCAACAGTCCTGGATACAGCAACTCTGCATCTGGACTAGGCTAGTTACAGGAAAGGTGGGAAACAAGTACAAACATAGGCTTTTAAGCCAGCAAGTTGAAAGAGATGGAAAACTGCCCAAACAGCCAAATAAACTACAATTCCTGGGCCAAAACCTCACTATTCCCATGGAGGATAGGCTACCTAATGCTTACCACTCTCACTGATAAGCTAGAAGGCTTCCCTCCAACACAGAAAGGCTTTGGGGGGGGGCTCAGAAGCTTACTAACAATCCTGGATACAGCAACTCTGTAACAGGACTAGGCTAGTTATAGGAAAGGCGGGGAACAGGCACAAGTGCGGCTTTCAAACCAGAAAGTTAAAAGAGATGGGAAAAAACTGCTCAAACAGCCAATAGCTACAATTTCTAGGCCAGGGACCACTCCTCTTGTGGTAGATAGGTTATCTGATGCTTAGCACTCCCACTGATAAGCTAGAAGGCTTCCCTCCAACATGGAAAGGCTTGGGCGGCTCAGAAGCTTACAAAGAGTCCTGGATACAGCAAATCTGTACCTGGACTAGACTAGTAACAGGAAAGGCAGGAAACAAGTGCAAACACAGACTTTTAAATCAGAAGGTTGAAAGAGACGGGAAAGATTCCCAAACGGCCAATAAACTATAATTTCTGGGCCAGAAACCACTCCTCCTGTGGTAGATAGGTTATCTAGTGCTCACCACTCCCACTAATAAGCTAGAAGGCTTCTCTCCAACACAGAAGGGCCTGGGGGGGGGGGGGCTCAGAAGCTTACCAACAGTCCTGGATACAGCAAACCTGTATCTGGACTACACTAGTTATAGGAAAGGCAGGGACCAATCCAAAACGGGCTTTTAACCAGAAAGTAGAAAGATATGGAAAAACTGCCCAAACGGCCAATGAACTACAATGTCAGGGCCAAAACCCACTCTTCCCATGGTAGATAGGCTAACTAATGCTTACCACTCTCATTGATAAGCTAGAAGGCTTCCCTCCAACACAGAAAGGCTTGGGGGGCTCAGAAGCTTATCAACAGTCCTGGATGCAGCAAGTCTGTATCTTGACTTGACTAGTTACAGGAAAGGCAGGAAACAAGCTTAGAATTGTTTTCTTTTGTTACATAAAAGCAGCTAAAACAGCAGTAAATACAATTCAAATTGTAGTGCAGGCCAGCACACCCGAGTGTGTATCAACGCTAAGGCAAATACAGTTTAAATAAATGCAATTAAACTAACAAATGACTAAAAAACAAGTGCAGAAGGCAGTAAATTAGAAGGCTACTAACAAGCAGTAATAAGTGCAGAGTAAGAGCAACTGAACAGATAGCACGCAGAAGAGGAACTAAGACAGTTACAGTAAGAGCAGCTGAATAATATATATATATATATATATATATATATATATATATATATATATATATATATATATATATATATATATTTATTGTATTTATTTTTTTTTTTTGAGGGAGGGAACAGAGCAGGATTAAGAGGCTACAGGGGTTGTCCTTCCCAAATGCTCTCTTTATACACAGTAGGAGTGCCTGAAATCAGAATATGATCTCACTGCACTCAATTGAGTGAGCAAATGAGATGGGCCCAACAGGAGTATCCAAATACAAATCTACAAGAGGGGTGGGCAATTTCAAAGCCACCAACATTAACACCAAAACAAGAACAGGGAGGGTAGGTGGGGAACTAACTGTAGAGAGACAGCCACAACTTCATTTAAGTTAATATTCAGTGAAAAACACAAATAAATAAATTAAATACAGTACTATATGCAAAAGAGCAGATAAAAGTGTACTTAAATTCACTTGTATGTCCAGCTAATTTCAGGTATACCAGGATTCTGCAAGAGGCCCTATCCTAACATATAGTTGGTGTCACAGCCATGGGCTATAAATGTCAAGAAATGTATAGATTCATAGGTTCATAGGTGTGTACTAGGCTAATGGCCCTGGGGCCTTTACAAGCCTAGCCATAGGATTACCCTGCCATAGTGCCACCCGACCTTAGTTCCCAGTGTCTTTGTCAAGTAGAACCACTGGATTTATCCCTGGGATGAATTTTCTGTTTCTCATCCACTCATCAAGATTTCTCTTGAAGAGGGTCAGTGAGGTGCTCTGCTTGACATGTATGGGAAGTCTATTCCATAGCATGGGCAGTCTCTGGGTTATGAACCTGTCCCTCCCACATGTTCTTTTAATTGTGGTAATGAGGCTGAGGTCTCTGGAGTGTGTGGTGTGGAGGGATTGGGATTTCTTTAGATGTAGCATTTCTAACACAGCTGGGTCAGACATGATTTTGTAAGTCAAGCAGAGATCACCTGTAATTAGGTGATATGTTGGAATTTTTTGAGTCTGTCCCTGTAGGACAAGTGTTTAAGGCCTTGTATCCTCTTTGTGAGGTACTTTTGTGGCATCTCCAGTTGTTGCAGGTGTCTAGTGAGGTACATGCCAAATGGGTCATTGTACTCAATGATTGGCCTAATGGGAGAAGAGTAGAGGGAGACAATGACCTCTTTCTTCCTGAATGCAGAACCCTTAGTAATGAGATGTGTCACATAGAAGGACTTTCTGACCACAGTGGCAATGTGGTGATCAAAAGAAAGGTTGCTGTCAGCTTGTGTTCCCAGATCTCTTATAACACCTTCTGTGTTCGGTGGACTACCATCGATGTGGTAATTCATGGGAACCGAGTTTTTCCCAAAGGCGATGACGACACATTTTTTGGCATTGACCTTAATGCCATGGTTCTGACACCAGTCATTGGTCTCAGTGAGGCCATTCTGTAGGATGTTAACATCACTTGAGGAGTTAATAATAGCTCCCAACTTGGAATCGTCTGTGAACTTTGTCAGCCAGAGTCCCTTCTAGTTGGCCTGAACTTCAGAGAAGTAGATACCAAACAGGAGAGGACCCAGGACCAAACCTTGTGGTACTCCACTCGTGACTAGTCGGCAGTCTGACTTGGAGTCAGCTACTTTCACACTGGGTTTTATCTGTGAGCCAGTTTGCAACCCACCTAGTGAAACAGGGGTTGATGCCAAGCTTAGTGAGTTTTCCTATGATTCCTGAGTGGGGAATGGTATCAAAGGCCTTGGCAAGATCAAGGTAGGCTGTATGAACTACATTGACTTCATCCACAGCTCTGGTGATGACTCAAAGAAGTCATCCAAGTTGAGCAGGCATGATCTACCCTTCACAAAACCAAATTGTGTGGGATCCAGAGTTTGGAGATTTCCTATATCCTTGTTTATTAGGTCCATGATGATGCATTCCATAGCTTTGCATATCAGACTCGTCAGACTAATGGGGCGATAGTTCCCAGGGTCTCCTCCTTTGTGGAGAGGGATGACTGTAGCAGTGCACCATTTGGTAGGGACAAAGCCTGAGGTGAGGCTGTGATTGAACAGGGAACACAGGTGAGGTGCCAGTTCACTCTGTAGTTCACCAGGGATATTGTCAGGTCCATAGAAGCTGTATTCTTGGCCTTGGACAATGCTGTTTTAATCTGTGCAGTAGTAATACTGGGTGCCTGGCAATCTACTGGTATTGTAATTGGTCCTTTGGGGGGGGGGGAGTAAAGTTGGCATTGAATCTGTCATCCAGTATAATTGTAGCCTTTGACAAACATGGCTCTCCTTGAAACTAGCCCATTGGCAACACCCTCTGTAAATTGATCCAATATTTAGAGATCTGGAAACCTATATTGACAATGAACTGTGCTCTGATTATCATGTATCAGCTATTCTAAGGAAATCCATTTTTATTGCACAGTTTATATATAAAGGTATGGCCTCTAGACCCAGGGATGTAACTGATCCACTGTACTCAACACTCATTAGGTCGATCATTTAGTAAAATCCCCTTTCAGTATGTGTATGCCCAAACATTCGTCACAACTGAAACCATCAGAGTGCTTTCTCACTTAAAAAAATCGAGTACCTGAATCATAAAAACTCTGCAGACTGACTCAAAGCCTTGTCTCTTTTCTCGGTATCACACAGGCTGTTAAGAGATGACCTTTAATTCTGTATACATCCTCAACAGACCCTATTTTGTCAGACCTATTTCACATTCACAAGCCCAGCAGTATCATCAACAACCACTCAAGGGACTTGAATATCTTTTGCAAAATTAACAGAACATCTTGGTGAGAGGTATGTATCACAGAGAATACAACTTAGAAGGAAATGTCTTCCACTCTGCATAAACCAGAGAACTTCCCTTACTCTTTTCAGTCATAACTTGGAAGTATGGATGGAAAATGGAACTTCATCTATGTGTAGCACATCTGGCTCTCATGGATAGGGGAAACATGTACACACTCCAAAAGACACTTGTGCACCCTATCTTGGATATTCATTTTGCAAAATATAAGAACTAATGATTACCATGGGAATGCAAGGTTAAGCCTCTTTAAGAACCTCCCAAATCAATAGCCCAGTAAATACCTATGAATGTGTAAGGAAATAGTATTACCAAGGTTTTTGTAAGTTTCCATGAATTTTCTAGTGACTGATTCAATTCATGGAAGAGATGAACTTTAATTCTGACATTTCTTGTAGATATAAATTTATAATAGTGATAACAGGATGATATTAAAATGAACACCCTGATTTAGTATGTCAATTTGAATTAATATATACTAATATGCTACAAATATTTCAGCTGCGACTTTCTGTTGGTGGAGTGCTCTAGTTTCTCAGTAATAAAGTATTTGTTGTGGTTGATGGAGGTTATTTTTCCCACGTAGTATACATCTAGTTGTGGTCACTGTAATTATTTGGTAATATGCCACTTTGTTGATAAGTGACTGAGTGTTTTTCAGTATTCAGTTGAGAGTGTTTCAGTGTTGGTCCTATTGTCACTTCTAGTTGTGGAGTTGACTAGTTGAGCAAAACCTGGTGCTTGAACATTATAGTCAATGTCTTAAGAACCTGTATGGACCAAGAAATGTTGAAGTCTCCAAGGAGTAACAATTTAGTGACAGAACAGTAATTGAAAGACTGCGTGATTCAGGGCAGTGGCTTAGCTGCTGTCTTGGGACTGAGGTATAGGTAAATAATGTGTATTTTTTTTTGTTCTTAGTGACAGTTACTGTAGTGACATCTGTTTCATCCCTCTCAAATTGTCTGGCTGTGTGTTACATGGAGTGGCAGGGGTGTTATTTTTTACCATGAAAAGGACCCCCTTTCCTTTTGTATGATCTTTTCTATATATGCTATAAAAGGATATGGAAAGTTCTCTGAGTCTAGGATGTTGGCCTTTAGCCAAGTTTCAGTGATGGTTAATATATCAGGGCTGTATTGATAAAGCCATTGCTTGAAGACCTGGGAGTTTATTGTATACACTTCTAATATTTATGTGAAAGATATATAACTCTTTAGTGTTTTGCACTGTGTTGGCTGCATCAGATTTAACTGGTATAATGGGGGTTTGGGGCTCGAGTTTAACTCTGTCTGACCATCGACCAATAGTGTTAGGAAGGTGACAGACTATGATGAGGCCTGTCGAACTGATGATTTAGATGTGTAAGATATCTAGAGAGTGGTTGTATTGTTGTAGTCTTTACGGATGTGTCCATGGATTAACCTTGAGAAATGCATTGCAATGATAAATGGAGGGTCTGTGTCATGTGGTGGCTGCGATGAAAGCTGTAATACCTCAAGTTAACATAATGACATGCAGCATAATAGTAAGATGGCTGCATATGTTGATGATGTAGTGTGACCCATAATGCCAGTTTGTTTTAAGGAGGTCATAAATGGTGTAACCAGATAGTGGTAGTGGGAAAGTGGGGTGGGGGTGGTTTGCAAGGGTTGACTTGGAGGAAAAAGGAGAAAATGAAAAGGGCAGCATACAAGATTGTTTGTTCTGCATGGAGTGTGATGAGTGTGATATTATTTAGGTTCATAGGTTCATAGGTTAGTACTAGGCTAACTGCCCTTGCAAGCCATTTTAAGCCTAGCCAATTATCCCTTGTAAGACTCAAACCCTGTACCTTGTGTTTGTAAGGCAAACACCTTAACCATTAGGCCACCCTCCCAACCCTTTAATTGTTTGTATGGATTTTGTACAGGTGAGCAACTTTCTAAAAGTATATTGTCCTGGGATGTTGATAGAGCTCATTTATGAGGAATACAATTGATTCTAAAAAGTGTTGTTTGAATTGTATGTACAAAGGTAAAAGGTTTTAAAAGTCAGTAATGAGCCAATATGATTATCAGTATTTTTACTGGAAAGAATTTGACAAAGAGATGTTATTATTAGGCAAGGGACATAAAAAAAAATCAACAAATAGTATTATTAAGTTATTTATCTTTACATTGAAAAGATGTTGAAATGCAGCACAAACTACTTACTTAATATTTCAAATAATAATATCATTACCCTATAAAGGTAATCTATTCAAGGCATAAAAGTTGTTTTGTAATACAATGCAAAATAATGCTGCCTGCTAGTAGTGCTTCTTTTAGTGCAGGTTTGTATACCAATGGAGACAATCCTTACATAAAACAATTAACATGTGGAGATAAAGGGAATGTGTGGGGAGGGGGAACTGTGTCTTTAAGAAGGGTAGGTGTAATGGATGCTTAGGGTGTGTGAGGAGTCAGTTAGTCTGGTAATTTACAAAGCAGTGAGCAAGCTTTGGAATGTCCGAATCAAAGAAGCTGTTGAAGCAGGAACCGTATATAGAAAAGTAACTTCAGCAAAGGAAGGGTAACAGTCAACAACTGTGTAAAAAAACAAAAAACAAAGGTAGTTTGGGTTGAGTGAAATAAAGGGAAATACTTCAGCACTGAATTTATAAACCAAATTAATCACAAACAGTGGAGTATAAGAGAGATATTTACTGGAGGTGAAAGTGGAGATGACATAGCCTGAGGACATGTGACAGGTGTAAATGAAAAACGTCGGCAGTAATCATAATTACAGATAGCAGGGTATGACAAAATATGAACCACAAGACAGAATGGAGGTGGCACTGATAGAGGGCAGGTATGGGTCTATAAAACAATCCGTTAGGAAAAGTTGTGGATGCAAGGGTATATCTTAAGAATGGCAGTGCCAAAATGTAAACTGAGGAGAGAGGAGACAGTCGTGAGATACAGATAGAGTAGAAAGAAACAGGAGGCAAAGAGTGTTGGACAAAACCGAAACAGTTTAACACAGTAAATACAGACAGCTATGGGATAGTATGGCTGATGTGTGAGTAAGATAAACAGGGAGAGGTTTAGATAAAAGAATAACAGTAGTAGCTGACAATTCTTTTCATGAATAAGGACCGCCCACATAGCCTAAAATATAATGACCTAATTGTAAAGACAGAAAAAAATGCAGCCCTGATGGGGGAGATGAAAACCTACCACACCTGTCAGGCAGGAAAGTCAGTGTCTTGGAGGAGAAAGTTCAAGATGAGTTGCTTAAGTCAAATGCAGTCTTCACCATTTTATCTCCTCATACTATGTGGTGCTAGTACTTTAAAGTTTTTATTTTTGTTTTATAAGGCATTGATTTGTCAGAGTCATTGCTTAAACTTATTTTCAGATAATGCATGAAACAGATTGTAATTTTTTCTTTCCCTGTTTATCCATATTTGTTTACAGTTTCTTTTGCCAGATGACAATATTTTTTGTGCTGCACACAATTTTTACAATATTGTAGAATCTTTTGCTACTGCAGTTTCTGTTAAATGTTAATATTTTTTCTGCAGATCCTTGTTTTGCTGTATTTTGGATGAGGAGTTTATTTTGAGAGTTGCTTACTTGTCAGTAGCAATTTTGCAATCGCTCAATCTGGATATAGAGAAGCTCTTACTATACCCAGCACAGTGAGCTGAACTGTTGGTAATTAGAGCTACATTCACAGAACCAGGAGATATAGCAAACCTTCTGGCTGACAAATTCAGCTCCATCTTTACCCCATCTCACCCTCAGCCACTCCCCCCCAGGAAATACCATCTAACATAATTCCTCTGTCAGTAGGGATCAGGTCTTAGATTTACTCTCTAAGGCCAATAATACAGCTTTAATTGGCACCAAAATATATCAAGAAGCCTCCTAAATAGCCTGAAATATGACCAATAAGGGCCACTGGTGCTGGTATTCAACCATAGCCTCCACACAACTTTGTGTCACATAAATGGAAGACTGCAAAAGTCATCCCTGTGCACAAAGGCTGAACAAACAATGGATCCCAGAAATTACAGGCCTATTTGACTGACTACTCTCATATGCAAAGCCATATAAAGAATTATCATGGAAATGATTAACAATAACATTGGAAACATTCTGAAACTGGACCCAACCCAGTTTGGTTTTAACAAAGACAGGTCATGTCTACTGAAACTAGAGAACTTCTTTGAGAAGGTCACCAAGGCAATGGATAAGGGCAAATACTGCCTTCCTTCACCTAGCTAGGGCATTTGATATAATTGTAAACAAGCTCATGAATTAGGCATAAACCCTTATGTATCTTCCAGCTGGCTTACAGACAAGACCTAGCAAGTTAGTACTGGAGAGACTACCTCCATAAAGAGGCTGGTCACAAGTGGAGTCCCCTGTGGCTCTCTGCTGGGTCTGTTCTGCTTTGCCATCTGTGTTTTGGAAATCAAGGCCAATGTCAAGGACCTGTGGCTTACAAAGTTTCCAGATGACTGCAAGCTAGGAACAATCATAGAAACCCCCCAAGATACTAACATCTTATAGAAAGGTCTAACACAGACAAAAGGCTGGTGCCAAAGCTACAGCTTAAAACTCAATGCCAAGAAATGCATAATAGTATCTTTTGTGAAGTCACTCTCTCAGGAAATCTATTATTGATAAAACATCCCTAAAAGTAGATACAGTAGTTAGGGATATTAGGGCTTATGTAGACAGTAACCTAGCTTTCCACCATGTGTCTAAAATTGAAAGAAAATTATTCTGTGTCACTCAACTTATAAGTAAGGCATGGTATCTAGGTTCAGGGAAGTAATCATGCCACTGTAGTCAGCCATCAACAGACCCATTATTAAGTATAACACCACCTTCTGTATGCACCTGACTAGGTACATGCCACAACTGGAATGTCCACAGAAGTTTCTCACAACAAGAATGCGGGGCATAAACACAGTGTCCGATACAGATCACCTCAAAGCCCTATCTCTATACCGTGTTTCATACAGACTGCTGAGAGGCAATTTATGCTGGCATACAAGGCATCATTGGATCCCACTCTAATGGACCTTTGGCATATGCATAAAAGTAACAGCATCAAACCTACTAGATGTAAAGATTTAAACTTTGCTTGCAACTTAAAATAGGACATGTTGAAGGGACAAGTATATCACTCAGAGAATCCCCATTCTCTGGAATAGGCTTCCCATCCATGTGAAGCAGAGCCATTCCCTAACCTATTCAATCACATCCTGGACCAGTGGATGGGAAATCAAAAATCCACCTCTGGTCTGACACCTTTGTCTCTGATGAGCAACAGCAGACATTAAATCATGTCCTAACTGGCATAAACACCTTCAAAATTACCTCTAAGGCACACTAGCTCATTGGATGCGTTTGAGTTGCATAGTAGAAACCTATGAACCTATGGACTTACAAACATATTCAAGGTGATATAACAGAGAATTAACAGGAGTCAGTTTCCTGGTTCTAACAGAAGCATTTTTGTACATTCATTCATGAAAATTTGCTATCCAGACTCACAGTTTCTGCCTTCGGTAGTATGAGCTAAGCTGGATTTCTAGTTGCATAATAGTCAGACATTTTAGTAAGTTAATTGATGAAATCCAGTCTTTCTCAATCACTAAAATGTCTTCTCAAAGAAAATATAATGTTGGGGGTATTTTCTTCATTTTCCTAAATGTACTGCCTAATTCCAAAAACCCGAACAATATGTTATATAAATGACATGATGATGATAGAGGTTGATCCTTAGAGATTAAAAGGAAATACTCTCTGTATTGGTTGCAAGAACAAAATAGGTATGCTAATGGCTATCTTAATAGGTATTAATCATCAACTTGGAGAAAACTAAAGACATGTTATTTAGAACCCAAAATAATTGCCTTTCCAAAGGAAGTGCCAAGCATCACAGGTCTAGGAAGAACACAAAGGTAACCATTTTACCAGCACATTTGAAAAAGGAAGAATAACACTACTCATGTACTGCTGGCTAGTTGATATATAATATTTATCCAGAAGAATTTCAGGCCAAAACGGCCAATTTCCCCACCACAGATTATGCCTTTCCATTTTTACCAGGAGTATCTACCACATTTTGTAAGAGGTTTAAAAGATCTTCAGAACAAAATATAATTTCATTATGGTTGCCCAGAAAAGAACATAATTGTGCTAAGCCTTCATATACAATATATCTCAAAACTAGACAACAAGCAAAACTTCTCTTCAGCACCTCACTTTATGAAGTAATAAGACTGGGCCAATGCAGTCCACTGAATAAAACTTTAAAACATATTACTTAAATCAAAATGGTAAGAGTCATTCTGTCATTATAAACAAGATAGATTTCCTCCTACACATGTCATGTAGCTGTAGAATGTAAAATTACTCTCTATTCAATGTCTGCTTGTTTGGAATTCCCTCTCTGTGAAATTAATGCCCATAATCACACTGTCAGTTTTTACTATCGGACTTAAAAAGCTACTCAGAAGTGAAGCCAAGTGTACAACATAAGGGACTGATACATGATATTCATTGTAGAGGCAGCTGGAAGAATGTGTGGGCTGGTAGTTAATCTTTGCTCACACACACACACACACACACACACACACACACACACACACACACACACACACACACACACACGCACACACACACACACACACACACACACACACACACACACACACACACACACACACACACACACACACACACACATACACACACAGACACACACACAGTTTCTTGGTTACCTACCTAGATGGATCAGATTTAAAATGTTGTCAATTTTTACTACAACTTGGCAAAACTATTAAAGTGAATGTTATATGTTGTAAGTGATGCAATGCTGTGTGGTATTGCCTTGTAAACATTTTGTGTGTTATATTTTTGTCTCTTACTCTTTTTGCTCTGTAACCAGGTCATGGTTATAAACAGAGCTGTGATGATCAAAGTCACTTGTCTGTATAAATAAATAAGAAAACAAAATCTCAAAGTATAAAATGTCTGGTATGCATATCATAGCTTAATTAAATTATATGTAATTTTACTTTTTGTTCTGCTTTTGCACCACACTGATGAGAAAATACAGGCTCAGTTTAAAGAATCAAGTCAAGACCATCCTTTATCCTTACTCATGATATGATCCACTATTAATTTTTTTATATGATCAAATGATTACATTTGGTAGCTTTCTTATAAAACAGTCAAGGGCCAGAGGTGGCTGTTTATATTCCTTTATGGAATTATAAAAAACTTTTTTCATATGAACTGTTATAGGTTCATAGGTTCATAGATTAGTACTAAGCTAACTGCCCTTGTGAGCCTTTTTAAGCCTAGCCAATTATGCCATGTGAGACTCAAACCCTGCACCTTGTGTTTGTAAGGCAAACACCTTAACCATTAGGTCACCCTCCCAATTAAAAATGTGCTAACAAATGACCTAAACCTAGAAAAAGGAATATATAAGATATTGTTGATGTGTATGTAAAATATATTTTTTTATAATTTAATGCACAGTTTTATAGACAATAATGGGTATTCTCTGATACAACAACCAAATCTTAGCTAGAAGTCCAATGGAGTATGACTACTCAATGACAAATTGTAAAACATTTTATTTGATCACATTTGCTTGAGTAATTCATCTGTTTATATTCATAATTATTTAGGATTACTGAACGGTAAAAAAATAAGATGACAAAAACCCAATGGTATGCACTAACCATATTGTTATAAACATCAAAAATTGATTTTTTAAAATAATAAAGCCCCCAGAATCTGTTAGTTTCCTTGTTAAATTTTATGAAACCTTTAGTAAGCTCTTATTGCAGGCAGTAACATATAATGACTGAATTTTCATACTCCTGGATGGATATTTTTCAAGTAACTAGTCTTTAGAAAATACTGTACTTCAAAGGAAAACAAGAGAAAAGTAGACATACAGAATTTTAGATCAGCTTTATAAATACAATGTTGGCTTTCTGACAGGAAAAATTGGTTTCTAATGAAATGATAAAGGAAAAATAGAAAATGTTTAATTTGGTCATATGATGGTCTAAAGAATAAAAATGCTTCAGTTTGAAAAATTCCTTACAACTTATAATATGGAATTTCATAGTGATTGCTTCAAAAAACTAAGTTAATCAAATTGTTTTATGTTCAGTTTTTGAGAAGCTGTATTTCATCTCTTATAAACTGGAAGTATTACCTAAACTAATTTGTTAACCTTCAAAACTTAGTTGTCATCAACAATATGACATATTGTTGATATATGTTTTAAGTCATGTGTTCAAATGACATATAGCAGTTTTCTCTTAAGTAACTTCCACTTCTGTAAAATCTTAGAATGTATAAATGTAACTATTGTTTGCATATGAATGTAAATAGAAATGTGACTACTGTATTTCAATGGAACTTAGTATAATGCAATGTAAGCAAATGGAGCTTTTTTCCCCGAGCCTCTACTGAAAATGGGTATTACCCAGTAAGGCTTTTCTGGTAAACAAAGACAAATAAATAAATAACTTAGCACTTTCTCATGTCATATTAATGGAGTTAATCAAGTTTGTTGTTTATCTGCTTTGTTATTAAAAAAACAGTGGGGGACCCATTATGGCATTACTATCAGAACATAAGGAAATACAAGGTACTAAAACAGATAATCATTAAATAAAATGCACAGCATATGCAGATGATTTGATTTTATTAACTTCAGAATGCAAAATTTATCCTAACAGTCTGAACAAAATACTTCTAAATGTTGCAAAATAAGAGCAGACAACTCTGTTATAGAAAATATACAATTTAATAAAGCACGATTAACTGCCTTTATCTCATAAATATACAAGAGACTGCATCAGATAATTTAATGAAATACATAAAGCAAGATTAAATCCACAAAAAGTTTGTAAGACATTTAAAATAGACTAATGCAATTAGATCTATTTACATTTATTCTTGATAGGTCTTGATTTAAGATAACTCTTAAAATTAATGCAGATATTTCAATAAGTGGCATACATATATTCAGCAAAATCTGCCATTTATTTTCCTGATATTCATGAATAACATCTGTTTCTACATGTCATATCCCAAGGCATATGATCAGTAACATAAAGCAGATACTTTCTAAAGCCCTGTTTGATAATCTATTTCTATATAAAACATTTACAACATTTTTATGTTTATTAGACTAAATATGTTCATAAAGTTTCTTTTTCATTTTTTTGTAATTTTACCAATATAAGATTAATTACAAGAAATACATACTGCTGAAAAAAATATATATTCAAAGCCACAAGTAAAGAAGACTGAGGGTTTATAGACCAAGACTGTATTACTACAAAAAAACTGTTGGACATCACTTATGTAACATCTCATATTTTAAGCTATCCTACACAGTGCTAGATATAGTACCACTTTATTAATGAATACTTCTAAACATCTTAAGACTACTTTATTTTCAAATATTTCTTTTAAGTTCATATCTGTGTTATTAATGAATAAAGGTGAAGCATTAATCTTTATATTTAAATCTGTATTTGTAGGCAATGTTCTCCAACTGTTAACAAGTACACTGCTTAATAGCAAAACTATATATAGCATAGGTAAGCAACTTAGAAAACTTCTAGTCTGTTTGCAGCACATTAATGATGTCATTGGCCACTTTGGTGGTATACAGGGATGAAGTCCTAACTATTGCCCAGCCAACATGCATTTGATTAGTTTCTCACGTGACTACCAGGACATCAGGGAGAGATGGCATCACCAACCCTGGTGGAAGGGTGGTTCTGTAGACATCTCTTTTGACAAGTCCTGGTAGAGGCTCAGGATGTTGTTACTAGGAGATGTGCTCCAAAGTGGAGAGAGGGTGGAGATATGGCTGAGCCTCTGTTGATGTGGGGACAAAATAATATGTGTCATCAATGCACTCTTGCACCTCCGATATACTACAGGTACCTTGAAAGAGGGGTAGTAAATAACCTCCCAGCTGATGTTGATGGCCAGATCCATATAACACCCTTAAGATCTGCAGTGACCACAGCCATTTCAGTAGAATTCTGGGGATTATGAGGTGCCTGGCAGACCAAGTGAGGATGCAGTGCTGATGGAGAATATGCCCCCCCCCCCCAACAACAAAAAAATTGTGTTATTATTTCCAGTGTCTACATATGCAACCCTGCAGCTTAAAAAAATAAATGCTTCTATAACATCATAAATATTTTTTTAAGGTTAATCCCTAAATAATATTTTCTGAGGCTAAAGCAATGTTTCATCTGCAAAGCTAACATCTGTTGCTAAATTCTGCAGCCTTACACATTGACTTCATATGATATGTCTTTTTAGATATTGAGTATGCATGGTATAATGTAATCATATAATAAATGATACTTGTAAACAAAACATTACTTGAATGACAAGTCATCACATTCAAAAAACTAATCCAGGAAACATCAGTATAAAAAGCAAACTCTAAAAATTCAGTGTCCCTCTTAACAAATTACTTTAGAGGTGTTTACTTGTTCAAATAACTACCACATACCAAAAACAGTCATTAATAAAATGACAATTACAAAGAAACAAAATGAAACAAATTACTTGAAAATAACAGCTTATTTTCCAACAGTACATTACAAGATAAGCATAACTGGGTGCCATGGTATCACCTATGGCTACTCCCCTAACCTGCTGAAAAAAGTTGTTACAATACATAAAAAATGTTTGATAACACTTGATCAATGCACTCACTAACAACACTAACCTCTCTATATATTCCCCATCTTTAAACATCACACAGGACACCCATTCAATACTTATGTCATTAAGAATTACCATACACAAAGATTAAACATCACTTGTAACTAATAGGTTGTGTTTTCCAGCTTCTGGGAGCAACTGCATCTGTTGTGCAACAGCACTTATTTTTATAGGTGTGGCTATCTGCACTCTGTAGGGAGAAGCAGAAACAGGTAGTGCAAATGAAATCTATACCTGCAGCATATCTTCTAATGGCAGCTAACAGAACAGCAGCCAATATAACATTCTGAGGTAGACAGACACCTTATACAAGTTATTGGCTAAAATGTATTGCCCATAAACAGGATCTGGAGGAATATATGGAATTCCTGTCCCTGTAGACATAAAGGCATGTGTTACACTTACTACACGTGCACAGGTATTTTCCAAGGACAAACAAGGGATACAGCAGGCATACCAAAGGTGATATCCTGCAGAATACTCAATATGTTTCTCAATATATTGCTGTGATGTGGATGAGAACATGTTCATCCAACACACAAAGGGAGATAATAAATAACATGCATGGCTTCTATGACATCTCACCAATATACTGGGTGCTGTACTTACATAGGCAATGAACAAGTAGGATCATGGGTTGGAAATGGAGTATGGATCCACTGATATGTGTAGTGAATGTTTTAACCAGATGTTTTATGCAGATTGAAACAGCAAATGTTGATCCAACCTATTTATAATATGCACTTCAATTTAAATGTGTGAGCGTGCATGTGTGTGTGTGTGTGTGTGTGTGTGTGTGTGTGTGTGTGTGTGTGTGTGCATGTATGTTTCTGTGTGTGTTTGATTGTGTGTGAGTGATCCTTAGCTGTTAAGCCTCACCTAGCACATCTTTTGTCTGAAGTTCATTCACATCTGCTTTTCTTCTTGCATCATTAAATGGATGTTGGGAGATTGGTCTGTCCAGGATTTGCCTGGCAATCATGCCTTGTCATTGTGCCACCTTGCACCATGTTACATAGAATGACATTTTGATGCTGGAGTCTGCTATACATTTCCTTTGCTTGTGCAGTTCAGTTGAAAAGTGATGTGATGGTGTTATACTGCTAGACAATACTGGGCAATGGAGCATCATGTGTGGTATCTGTCCATTTCTGCTGTTTTCACTACATCACTAGCTGCATGTCATCTCTGCAACACTGTGGCAGTTAGTGAATCAGTAGACATAAGGGTGTAACAATAAATGTACACCTTATTCAAAGTTAGATAATGAGTGTAATGAGAGATGCCGAATAGTAGCGTAGATTGAATGATGAAGTAGAAAAATACAGCGGTATTTGAAATGAGAACACAAGTAATTAAAGCTTAGAAATGGGAGAAAATAAATGAGAGACTGCGGAGGTTCCATGGTAACTCGATTTGTTTCCAACTGGTGCAGTTAATACTGTAATATTTAGTCTAGTAAACATGCAAATGTTTGCTACTCATTGATATCACCTGATGATATCTATTAACCACTAAAGACACGCAGTAAACAATGTTCAAAGTTCAAATTCCACCCATTTACTGCATTTAAACTAAATGGTATCAGGCATCATCAATGCAACATTCACATCTGCAGAAGGAAAACTTTGCAACATAATTTCATAAAACTAAAGTATATCATTGTAACATGAAAGGGCTACAACAGTAATGCTAGTGTTCATTTTTTACAGAATGCCAAGTTCCAGCAGTTTACCCAGTTGTGTAGTCATTCCAGCAAACTTTCATTTGACTTTTAATAATGTGCATGCTTAATTACTCTTCCCTTTATAAATGTTCCTTTTAGTTCTGAAAACGCCTCACACACCCTTGTTTGCATTTTGAAAAATATTTGCAAATGAGTACTAGGAAACAGTTTATTATTCTATGTAGTCTCTTCCATTGCACTGCATTTTGACATTGTATATAAATGAGATCCCTGATTTTATTGCACTTTCCTGAAGAAAAGTAAATTGAGATATGATAACACTAAACACATTATACAGCAATTATGTGTTTTATTTCCTGAAAGCTTCATCTCAGTTTACAAGTACCTGATACCTTTCTAGAAGATTTTAAGTTAACATTTTAGTTTTTGTTTACTTTAAATGAATGTCAGAATGTCAAACAGGACCCTCAAAACTCAGTCAAGCGACATCAGATTGCTTAGTGTTTTTTAGTAAATGATTACACACACCATCAAAAATAAGTTATGGAAATTAAACACTGTGGCATGTCAATAAACAAAAAATAAAAAAGCAACTGCCTTTTGACTTTATTTGATGTTGATTTTTCTTTCAGCCATTAAGTCCTAACAGAATTTAAAATGAATTTCCTTTGCTGATTATGACTTCAGACATGACTAAAGTAAAAGCAACTCTAAGACCCCCCACTAACAAATGGAGATATGTGTGGGTTACAGAGCCCAACAGAAATTCTAAAGCCAGCTCAGCCTGATAACAGTTTCTATTTTTCTAATAACACTAGGTAAATATGATTCTACAACAGTATGAAGGCAATAAACTAAACAATCCTAAAAATGTTTCTAGTTATGTTTACTATCACTATCTTTTTTTCCACATTAGTGTTATTTCTTGTGACCTAAAAAAGACAATTTCTCTTGTGTTGTTTTCAGTTTATTTTGTAGGAAACATTAGGACAGAGAAAGTACTATATATAATCCAGTTGCAGAGCTGCATCCCTTCACTTCATGTTAGTTTGCTTCACTTGTAAACAGTTTATAGATGAGGCTAGGGAGAAATTATAAAATATATCCTGTAGTGGATGTGGAAGAGACAAATACAGAGTGTTCATGACAGTATATTAAAATAGATTAAAGAAACTTGTTATAAAATCCACACAGTAGGCTAGTAGCATAAGAACATCATCTACCATTTTTTATCTATTGCTACTGTCTTAACAGTTAGACATACAGGACAGTAGAAGGTATTGCCTTGCAGGACAATGGCAACTGGATGTCTATATTAGACAGCTACTTGTCTAGAAGTGTGGATGGCATTGAAACTTTTTACTGGCAGGGCACCGTCTGTCTCTTTAAACCAAATCTTGGTAACTACACAGCTGCCTATATTCTTGAGTGTGAGGAGGGCTTGGAGGGAGTGTTTTTTTTTTTTTTTTCTTTTTTTTAGGGTCCTGGCTTTGAGCACTTACACCTTATGGTTCAATTGAATTTATTTTGCTATGTCAGGGGTTTATCAATTTGGCATTGTGTAAGAACAGCACTATGGAGGGTGGATACAGTTTTAGCCAGTATTCAAAAGTTTAGAGGGGAAAGGTGCAGACCATCCTTGGCAAAGCAACGTGATCTGTTAACTATGTACTCCCAAACTGACAAATATTGGATCCCCTTTGAATGACACCAAAAAGTAAGCCAGTTATTGAAATCAATCAATTTTTGCTTATACTGTGACATCATCCTCAGTGATGGTGATATGTTGCTCAATGCTTGTCTCATACTAGCCTGAGACACATAGCTTAAAAGCTCTTTGTATAGTCCAGGGAGATACGGCTCAGGTTATTTACACCTAGATGGACTATGATGTAATCGTACTGTACCTGTGGTGTAATGACTCGAGTGCATGCATGATTTGGCAGATCTTTCCTCCAGATAAGCAGCTAACAGTTTTCTTCCCCTTGTTCAGCCTGGCCTAAGGGGCATCAGTATATTTTACAATGGAGTCCTCTAGGATGAGAGTCCTGGGAAGTGTGTTGCTTACGTTAGGGGGCTTAGTGTTTGGGGCTCCAATGACAGTGACAGTATGTGTGGTGTTAGGTGTTGTTTTATCTGAGTACTTTTGGGCTTGCAGAGGCATAACTGTAACAACGGGTGATCTAGGCAATCTTTGTTGTTTAGTAATATTGTTTTGAAGTGCCTAGGCCTATGTTAGTCTATGTGTACCGTGTGCTATGTGAAGTGGCTGTAATGTGTGAGATTTCAACAAACTGATGTGCACTTGTATGCAAGAGTTTAGACTCTAGTGTCAAGGTGTAACTACACCTCTTGTATGCTATGTTTGTTTGTTTAAGGATTAAGATGTTGTTGAATTGTTGATAAAAATTAGACAATTGCTACATTGTCTGAAGATACCTATATCCATCTGACTACAGAGAGGTTAAGAAATTGCATATCCATACTGTCCAGCCCTTTGATTGGTGAGCTACAAGGAGGCAGTCTATTAGGGTTAGAAGGCTATTAAGGGTGCTTTGTTGGTGCAGACTAATAAAAGTGCTTTATTAGTGCAGATTATGCTAGACAGTACTATCCTATTAACTTTGATGTTTACACAATACTGAATTCTACTAAATCTATAGGTGTTTCCACTCAATGTCAACTAGCTGCTGCAAGCTTATCAACAGGTGAAGCATTTGCTCTATACTGCTTTACAGGGTGCAATTTGTCAGACCATTCTACGGGGTAATTTACATTCTAGGTGTTTGCCACTGTACAGGGCACTGCTAACCCATGCAAATGCACAAAAACTTAATGCAGCACAGAAAAAAAAACAGGACATTTACTAATGAGCCCTCTGGCCAATAAAATTACTACACTACAAGTCCTTTAAGTATGTCCCAACTCAAATAGACAAGGCAAACACTTCATAGGCATATTTCCTGCTTCATGGTGTGCTCATTCAGAGCTTTCCAGGTACTATTTCAAGTTCTGCCTATAAGTAAATGTTACCAGATGGTGTTAATGACTGCTGTATGACCGTCTACTAAAGAATGAAGTGCCAGATGCCAGTGCACAGGTAAAAATAAGTCATCACATTTTCATCGCATTGAACTTGGAGATGTTATATAGCTCTAAGGTACTTTTACTGAAGAGCACTGCTTTTCTTTGCTCTGTGTGGTAGCATGAGCATTACATTCGTATATATAAGTTAGATGGTGTGGTGACAAACATCCCCAACATTATAGTAGTGTAATGATCCCTTTTTTGATGAATTCATTCTAATGCCCTAGCTTTTGCAATATACTTGTAGATGTTCTCTATTGGATCAGTTAAGGACTTTGCTTGATGTCTTTTGATGGATCTCCACATTTGAATTTAGCCACCTTAATACATAGAGAGATCTAAGCATTTTGCTATTAGTTTTGGGATTCCTGCTAATAGTGAGGTACCATGTGTAAACATGGGTAGTAGAGTGCAACCTATTATGACTATTTAGGTCTTACTGGAAGCATTAAGGGTTTTCTGTGCATAAATGCCAGTGTGGCCTCTACCTTCTACATTATTATGTCTACATCTTACTTTATTACAGGTGTCTGAGAACTTTATCTAAAACTACATCACTTATGGCAAATAAGCTACATGTGAGCTCAAAATGAGAACAGTAACCTGCATCTGTGCTGTGGAGATAAATAGATAGGCCTTCCTTTCATGGAAGATGAATTTGAGTTTATTGAATGTGCACTCATTTTTCAACACCCAGATATATCTTCCAAGTTCTGCACATCCACTCAGTTTGTTAGATGTTGACATGGCCAGCTTACTTTAGACTCAGTTTTTTAGATATTGATGTGACCATCTTACTTTACACTCAGTTTGTTAGATGTTGATGTGACCAGCTTACTTTAGACTCAGTTGCAGTCCATACTATTTTCACACTTCAGTGCCTTGGAAGTTAAAGATGAAATACTTTAAGATAGAAGCAGGGGACTCAAAAGGAAGACAAGTGCTAGCTTTGTGGTGTTAGCTGTCTCAGTGGCAGTGAAGCTGTGACAATGCCCCTAATTTCCCACCAAGGAAAGTTGGGGGGTGCCTGTAGAAGTGCACTCTACCTACAGTCCCAAAGCCTGAAGTTGAACAGAGGTATTTAGCTTCAAAGGGATGGAGTTATTGGGGAGGGGTGGCGGCACTTGATGAAGTGGATGATATTCCCTCACACCTCCCCATTATGCCTCCACCCCACAGAGCCTTGCAAACATGCACAGACAAATTATGGGAAACATAGCCACACCCTTTAATTACTGCCTGGATGATTTTCCATTCTCATTAGCTGTTGCCTGGTTAGACGATATAAAAGTGGAGAAAGAGAAATCATATAAAAATTTTGCAGGTGCAGAGAGCCTAGTAAAAATCAGAAAATTAACAAAAGAGCCCTCTAGCTAACAAAATGACTATATTACAAGTCTTTTATGTATTTTCCAACTCAGATAGACCAGGTAAAAACCTCAGAGGCACATTTCCAACATAAAGATAAAAATAGTACACATGTGAAAGGGGGTTATTCAAGAGTGCCTCTGAACCATCTGCTGTTTCAGATGAATAACATGAAGGATAATAACAAGCAGTGAGAAGTTGTGTTAGCCAAATGGTTTAATGAGTTCTTACAGCAGAATTCAGCAGCCTATCTCTGTTCATTAGCTTGCATACAAATAGATTTAGTACAATCTGGAGTGCTTTCCAGATCTTTTACTCATTATGACTGTCCCACTGAATGCTTAATAAAGTATCTGAAGTTTTCAAACAGGTTGAAGGAGGAATAGGGAATAACTTCTGCAGAGGATATGTGAATCATGTTCGCATTGGACTCTGCTATATCATGCCCCTGCAATTGAATTAAATGGCCAAATGCCCCCCCAGAAATGCCCAAAGCATACAAAAACATTACTTTCAGATGGAGCCATGATGCATATATGGGTCTATATTAGATAATCGAACTTTCAAAAGTTCGACTGTCATATGGTTGACACCATATGATCGAACATTTAAAAGTTTGAAAATATAATAAAAAAAATAAATACACAAATAACCTACATGAACATTTTAAGCAGGGGGCCCCCTGCACCCCACACCCCCCCCTTTAAATATACCAACTCCGAGATCGCACTACAGTGCAGAACAGCAAAATCTTCCCATTCTGCGCTGTATGGAGATCGTGTTTAAAACGTTTGAACTTTCAAAAATTCAGTCATATGGTGTCAATCATGTGACAGCTGAACTTTTGAAAGTTCAGTCATCTAATATAGACCCGCATATATCCCCTTCTGCAGGAGGTACAATCTATCTTACAATTACAGAATGTTTAGTGTTGCTGAAAAATTGGTAAAATTGATTTTTTAATGTTTATATACATATATATATATATTCAGGGCAATTGCAATGCAGGCTAGTTTTACTTTATCACACAGAAGTTACTAGGGTCTATATTAAAATGTTGACAGGGCAAAAGAGTGAATGCCCTTACATCGACACATCTTAAAGCAAAACCACTAAATCTCGAATGGCCAAAACAGCAAATTTTTTTCCCAGGGAAAACAATCACAGGGCCAAAAAAAAAAAACAACAGACAAAATAAAGTGGGGGGTTTCACCCTCCACACACCCCAATGTGGGGGGGGGGGGTTGTGTCCCCCACACCCCCCTATTTAAATATAACATCTCTGAGATTGCACTACAGTGGAGGAAATGGCAAATTCCTGACAATGGCCCAGCATTTTTTTTTCCCTGAGAAAAAAAATATCTGTTCTGGCCATTCGAGATTTAATGGTTTCGCTTAAAATGTGTCAACATAAGGGCATTCACTCTTTTGCCCTGTCGATGTTCTAGGTCGACATTCTAAAATATACCCAAGTTACTATAGTATCTCATTGATGCCTGGCTCCTCAGGTGTGATCCTGCAGAAACTTATATTCTGCACTTAGAGCATGGCCTAAAGAATCACGCTTAAAAAAAGAAAAAGTATAAGCCAAAGAAATGTAGAAACACCTTGAACAGTAAATGTTGCAGAAAAGTTTCAGACAGGTGCAAAGAGCCTTGATGTTCAGCAAAAACCCTGTAGTATTAATAGTCAAGACATTTGAAGAGCTTACATCAGTATTAATATATTACACCACAAAAGTTTGAATTTTATAGTCCTCCCAAAGTTTTCATAAGTGTTTTTTTCTTATCTTGGACACCATACAAGCTGGATGTATAAAGTTTCAGTAACATTTTATTGAGACAGATCTGAACTTTCATAGGATAAGAAATAATTCCTTTCTTTTTTTATCTTTATAAAATTATGAAAATGTATTTCTACTATGCATATCTCATGTCCTATATGACACTTTCCACCATAATCATCAAGGGTTTCAGCTGATGCTATGAAATGGTCTGGAATTCATTTGTCTCTGGTGCATGCTGTCCCATCCCCCTTTTTCATAATAAGCACAAAAGAAAAACAGTTTACACTATTACCCTTGCCTCTTGCCTGAACATGTCTACTTAAAGGACAAATAAAATTACTTTTAAACATGTTCCCAAATTGATTTTATTTATTTATTTAATTGGCATTTGATAACCGGGTTGGTCCTACTGAGCTGAAATCTCATTTTCAGTGAAGACCCTAGGAGAAAAGCTCCAAATATTATATTTGAATTTCCTCTTCTAACTTAACTTTTGCCACACAGCCAAGCACCACACCACCAGCAGTTGGCCAGATACCCATTGCCTTCCATATTACAAATGCAAATTGTGTGTGTGTGTGTGTGTGTGTGTGTGTGTGTGTGTGTGTGTGTGTGTGTGTGTGTGTGTGTAAGGGACAGAAGAGTTATAGTGAAAAAAGTCTGAAGGGTACATATAAATACAATTTATGTGACTGCCATTTCTCCTGACCAGAGGATCGAATATTAGCGACCCTGTTAGTGAAAGATTTTTTATAATGGGCAATCAGTTTGCTCTCACATGGGACATATTCTGGGGTTCTTTATGACTAGTGAGAGAAAATCTGCACTTGGCATCATGGCATAGAAGGGTAGCACCTTGATGCAGGCCCGGGTGACTCAGGTTTGATTAGCGGCTTGAGTGTCTGAGGCACTTGCAGGGGAGGATGGGCATTCATGGCAGGAGGGCATAGGAATGCATCTCAGGTTTGATCTCTGGCAGTGATTAGGGATGCACAGGGGAAGTCGTCTTCAGAGAGGGAGGGCATTGGCTGAATTGCTGCACAGACAGGATGATATGGCAGCATGCCTATTAAAAGTCCATCCCCAGGTAGTACACGTGTACATGGGGGAGGGAACTAGCTTTGAGAATAACAAAAAAAAAAACTTCTAAGCCTCATATGTGATGCTACCCCAAGGTGCATCAATCTCATCATGGGTCCCAAACATGGATTAGAAAAAAGCTTGTCTTATTTGACAGATCTTGTGAACAAAGAGACGATCTTGGAGACAGCTGATGGTGAGATTTAAGGAGGGCCAAATTTTTTTTTTTTGAAAAAAGTTTTAAGTGCAATGTAACTGAATGCCCCTTACAGAAGGTGGAAAAATATATTCAAACACCTTTGTAAGATCAAGTTTTCTCCTATGATTTCTCTGCTGAAGAGACAGGGAAAAATGTAAATATAATGAGGGGCAAAGTCCCAAACTGTTGACAGTTTTTACATATTACTGTGATTCACTTAGAACATTGATAGAATGATAGATTTTGCATCAATATCATTTTGAATAATGAGTAATGAGTATAAAGCTGTAATGTCTGGCATTATTCTCTGAATGTAATCTTCAGTGACTTACGAGAAAAATAAAACTTTTATGACAGAGAGAGAGGGCAAAATATGAGAAATCTGGGACATTCTGCAAAATTAAGTAGTTTAGTAGCTCTAAATACAGATACTAGCTCATGTTGTATATGTTTGCATTTACGGAAAGAATCCTCTTCCTAACATATTAGGTGCAACAGACTTCACTGGATGGACATCACCTAACTGCAAGAATGTTATCAATTAACAAGTGTAACACCACAAGCAACTGTTCCAGTCTTCATAAGACAGCATGCATTGTTGTAAATTCCAAAGCATGTGAACACTATTTGTACTTGGGTCATTAGGTTCTTGTACATAGCCTGCACTAAGCCTACCAATGTTTCTTTGACATTGAACCATCACAGAACTTTCCAAATCATTTGCCCTGAGTCATTGTTATATGCTTTCTCCAAGTCCATGAGTACCAGTTTGGACTGTTTCCTGTTTTCTAGTTTCTCAACTATTTGCCATACTGCAAACATTGGGTTTCTTTGTGCTGCATCCTGATATGAATCCTAATTTCTCAACTCAAATTTAACTTTTTACTGCTCTGCATATTCATTTAACAATCACCCTCTCCAGAACTTTTATGCAGTGTTACAGGTGTTTGATACCTCTGTACTGCCCACAGTTGTGAATGTCCCCTTTTTTCTTGTGCATTGGCACTAGAATGCTTATTACCCAGTCATCTGGGATATATCTTTTTATTGATATTGCTATGAGTACCCCCCCCCCCGAGCCATTTCTCCCATAACTCACCCAATATCTTGATCATATCTGCTGTGACCTTATCAAAGCCCTCTGCTTTTTATTTTTACTTCATTTTCCTTAATGCTGTTCTTAATTCTTCTAGGATGGGTTCCTCCTCTTCTTCCTTTCTCATTGTAGGTTGTGTCTGGGGTCATACAGCTTCTGTAGGGTTTTCTTCATTTAGAAATTGCTGGAAGTAGTTCTTCCATTTTCCTTTGATGTCTTGTGCACTGGTGAGCAGGATTATTCTGTCATTCCTTATGAAAGGTGTATGATGACTATCTTCTTTACCTTTCTGGCTTTGCCTTGTAAACTGATAAGTTTCTTTGTGCCATCTGCTGATTACTTTCCAGAAACTGGTCGAGTGCCTCGAATGCTTAGCTCTTTGCTACTGTAGCTGCTATCTTAGCCTCTTTGTTAGCCAACCAATATTCTTTCTTAGCCTGGTCCAGCTTTTCTGTCTCCCACTTTTTCTTGGACTCATTCTTTATTTTGATAACTTCCTGAACTTCTGCATTCCACCACCAGCTTTCCTTATGTACCTTATTTCCACATTTGGCTCAGCTGCATATCTGTTCCACAATCTTCATATATACTGCTTTCTGATGGTGCTTTTCTTCTTCTTCGTCTATTCTACCTATTTCCTCTTCTTCCTGACATGAAGGATCCACAAGCATTTCCTAGAATCTTGTGCTTTGACTCCAGTCAACTCTTAGGCCCTTAGTCCAGTGCCTGTTGATCTTAGAGCTTTCTCTGACCACTACATGCAGCTGATTGTGGCTATCAGTAGTTTATGCTGTAGGCTGACTGTTTCACTGAGGATGAATTTGCAATCTCTTATTCCACACAAGTTCCTTTTCCTTACTTGCATGAAGTCTGCTTGTGTTGCATCTTGGATACTCTTTTATGTGATCTTGTGGCTATCTCTCTTGTTGAACCATGTGTTGGCCGCCATCAGGCCATTTTCCAAACAGAAATCTAGAATGGCTTTTCCTTTTATATTCCTGTTGCCCCACCCATGTGAATCCAGGCAGTTCTCATATCTTGTTCTGTCTGTCACAATATGTGCATTTAGGTCATCCATTATCAAGACCAACTCAGGTTATCCTGCTTTATCTAGTAGGTCATGTAGCTGCTGCCTGAATGTACTTTTTCTCATCATCACAACCTTGCTGTGGGGCATAGGCTGTGATTACTAATCATGCCCTATCCTCACACTGGAATCTGACTGCTATGAGTCTGTCACAAATTCTAATGACATCTCTCACTGTCTTCTGAACACTCTCCCTCACCTCAGTTCCCTCACCATTTTCTCATCTGTGTTACCCCTGACTGGCATTGCTGTAGTGCCTTTTTGTGCTGTCCCATGTCAATACGTACAGCATCTAGTCTCCTCCTTACCACCATGTCATCCACTTCCAAGCTGCATCCTGACAGTGAACCTGTACTGAGTATTGCAATTCTTAGCTCATGTTTGGCAGGTTGATTGGTTTTATATACAGCTTTCAATCAACAGAACTATTCCAGCTAACCCAAGCTGGTCATCTGTATATCGAGTTTCCTAAATATATTCTATAATCTATGATGTAGGATGGTAAGATACATAATCATTGTCATGGTAGCAGGGACATTCTGTAAACAGATACTCTTTAAGTGCATCTTTGAAGCTTTTAATGATTTATTGGTTTGTATGATGTAAGCAGGTGGTTCCAGGTAGCAAGTCCCTTTCTATGCAGAGCTCTCTCAGCAACAGCAATTTTAAATGGAGGGCATACCAGAGAGACAAATTGTTGTCCTGTGTCCTGTGTACCTCTGGGTTTATAAGGGTTGTCTTGTCAAGGTGGTTTTACTGTTGGATGGGACATTGACTGTGCTTTAGAACCCTGTAAATTAGAGTACTTAGTATAAAAGTGGCCTATGAGGCACCAAAAGCCATTTGGGATTTTTTTTTCAGGTTGCAATGGAGCACCTGAGGGACTGCTAATAAAATGAATCTGCTTATTTTATTTTCAGCAATCTGTATACTGTGAGTACTATGATCTGAACTTATAACATGAAAAGGAAATGCATATACCAAATGGGGTATTAAAATACTTTTGCAAATAGCCCTATAAGCAGTGGGTGAGAAGAGGTGACAGTTTTAATTGAACAAGGACTTTATTATTTACAATATATGTATGTATGTGTGGTAAAGTAAAGAGTATGGACAAGTATAAGGCCTAGCCACATCTGTTTATTGACATTAGGTACCATGTTCTCATTAAAATCTTGTAACAGAATAGGAGGGATAGTAGGTATTTTGTCGGCTGAGCTGAAGACCATGATATTAGTTTTCTATAGGTTAGTTAGTAGTTGATTAGAAGTGGACCACATGTGTAACTGAGTGAAGTTGTCCTGTAACTTGGTTTGCATGTCAGAGGCACTTGTAATGGATTCCTAGTCAAACATAGCCTTCTTCTCAATAAACTCAAAAGACTAGTCTTTGGTGATACCACTATCTTCTGGTTTCACAGCTGTCTTAAAGACAGAACCTTACATGTCCATAGTAACATCTCATCCTTTCCTGCTGAAACTCTTCTAGCAAAGGTGTCCCACAAAGTTTTGTGCTACATGCATTATTAATTTAAGAGCTGGTAGTATTAGAAGAGGAACATTGATAAAAAGAGACAATAGTAGAGAGCGTAGCACAAAACCTTGTGGGACACCTGTGTCACTACCTACATTACTTTATGCATCCTCTGTCCTTAATAAAATTCACCTACAGAAGCTAAAACAGGTATACAATAAAACTGAAAAATGCCCTATATCCACAGTGGTACAGTGGTAGCATTGTTGCCTCACAGCAAGAGGTTCTCCCATTCGATTCTCGTCTGGAGTGCCTTCTGCGTGGAGTCTGCATGTCCTCCCCATGGTCAAGTGGCCACTGAAAGACATGCGTGAATGGGTGTGCCTTCGCTGAAGGTTGGGCATCAGGCTGGCAACTCGGCACCATAAAAATCTACTGCTAATCATTAGCTGACCAGAGTTCTGCCGTGGTAACCCCTAACCTGGAAAAGCCGAAAAGACAAACAACAAACAATATCCCCAGCAAAACTCATCATTGTAAAGTACTTATCTTATAAAGATTAATTGGCTAGAGCTAAAACACATTTTCATGAATTCATAGGTAAATATAAGGCAAATTAGTCTGCAGAATACTAACTACCCAGCCAACAACCAGACAGCAACCAATGGTGAAAATCAATCTCCATGCCCCCTGTCAGTAAGGTAAATAACCATTATGCAACCCCCAACCCTTACTTTTAACATTTAACCAGTTAAAAAAAAACATCTGTAAAATTCTATATGAATCCAGCAGATGCCCATCCAGCTCTAATTTATTTCCAAAATATATGCTCCGCAGAGACTAATGATCTCAGACTCAAAACTTCCTAGAAGCTGTCTAATCAGTGATGACTATACTCTGTTCATGTTGCAAAGTATGGAATTTCAGCCCCTCAGACTTAGATATAAGAATAAGCATAATACATTACTGTGCAACACAAAAAACTACCTAACTTCCACTTAGATCTTTCCTTGTACCCGAATTTCATCTCCATCCATTCTATTTCCAGCACTCATCCTCATTGGTCTTTTTGAGCCTTTTTAAAGTTTTTTCAAGATTTTAGCTTCTGTTATTTAAGCCATCCATTGGAGCAGGTTTCTGCTTGTTTGCACCAAGCTGAACTGCGGTGGGATACCAGCCACAACTTTGAGCTGAGATAACAGACAACTAGAGGCTTCTGAGCTTCCAAAAAAAACATAAGTTGTCTGTTATTTGCTTATTTATACTATTTACTGCACTTTTATTATTGCCTGCCACCTACTTTAATGCTCTATTTGTATATGCTGTGTACTACTGTGTACTAATCTGCACTGATGTATTGCAATTGCTTGCCTTATTGTGCCTGTTACATCAAATTGTATTGCTGTTTTCATTGTTTAGTAAGTTCTTTTTGCTACTTTCACTGTTTAAGTTTTTGCTGTTTTTTTCACTGTTTCAAAGCAATCTGTTGTTCTTGTTCTGGTTTTCCCACCAAGCAGTGTTATAATAACTGATTTATTGGCTGTTTAAAACATTATTTAGAGTCTTCTTGCTGATTTTCTGCTGTTTTAAATGTTTTTTAGTGTCTCACTACTCTTTTTCTCCTGTGTTAAACAGTCTGTAGTGGTTCCCACCAAAACTAGGGAAGCTAGTAGCTGTAGCATAGTCCCGATACAAGTTTGTTGCATCTGGGACTGTTTCTAGTGGCTGTTTGTTCTGAGTATGTTTTCTAGGCCATCTTGGATTGGAAGGGCCCATTCTGCACTCTAGTGAGAGGATTGTGCTGATTAGAACTTGTCTGGTGAAGGCTGATTAGTCTAGGGCTTGGAATAAGCATCCCCATTGGTCCTTTTGAACATTTTTAAAGTTTTATTCAAGTTTTTAGCTTCTGGTATTTAAGCCCTGCATTCGAGCAGGTTTCTGCTTGTTTGCATGTCACATAGCATTGTGCACTGCCATGCAACTGTGTGCCATAGCTGAACAAATTAATTCAATAGTTTTTCCCTTAGTTACAGCTATAGCACATTAGTGTAGCCCTCATCCTTAGTAATTTCTCAGTCAAAGAAATACTGCTAGTGCGCTGAGACCTATTAAATTACCAACAAAACCCCCAGGCAGAAATATACATCCACTGAGCTCCTCCAAAACACAAGACTGCTACAACTAACACAGTTCCCACAGCACCCATAATACATAGCAACACCAGTGTCTCACCTATCAAGCCCGTAAGGCATAACACTCAAAAAACAAATTTTCTAGTAATTTGAGGCTCAATAGTGAGACACACAGATTTCCCACTCACCAAGTTGGACAAGTAGAAAGTCACAGTCAGCTGCCAGTCCAGTGCCAGGATTTATCAAATCATGCATGCACTCAGGTCTCTTAGCAGCCAGTACCATTATGACTCTGTCATAGCTCAGGCTGGAGTGAATGGCCTGAGATGTACCTCACTGGACTATATGAAGAGAGACATGATTGAGCTCTCTCAGTATGTGTCCCAGGTAGGTATGTCCCTAGCCTTGAGCAGCATACTACCCTCAACCAGAATGATCCCACAGTATAAACAAAAGATAATTAATTTCCATAATTGGCTTAGTTGTTGGTGTCATTCAAAGGAGATCCAGTTCCTGTCAGCCTGGGAAGCTATGGTTGACAAATTATGCTGTTTTTCCAGAGATGGTTTGCACCTATCACCTCTAGACTTTCAGCTGCAGGCAAAGGGTCTTGCCTCCCCCAGTGCCTTTTTTTTATGCAAGGTCTCAAAAACAAACTTACCAACATGAAATTTGTCAATCATAACAAAATAAGGGTCATGCTGCTAAACACTAGAAGCTGAAACCAAAAAGTGCACACCCTGGAAGCACTTCTATCACTAGAAGATGTAAATGTCTGTGCAGTCACAGAAACCTGGTTCAGGAGCTCAGAGAGTACCCTGGAATTGCAAGACTACAATGCCTTCCACACCCTCAGAAGGCAAAATGAACGTGCGAGAAGAAAAGGAGGCAGTATTTCTATCTATATTAGAAATAAATTCACTTTCCTTCTAGTTAGACTGGTCAACCCCATAGAATTACTCTTAAGTTCAGGTTACGATGGGTAAGACTCCCATTCAAGTCATAGCCAGTTATAGATCCCCCTCCATGGGTCATGACACATAAAGCCTTCTTGACCAAACTGGAGACAATACAAATATTACTGAGCACTCTGGTTATGGTGGATTTCAATTATCCCACCATCAGTTGGGAAACCTACACTATCTCTAACCTGCTAGTGAAAAAGTTCCTCGACTTTGTTAACTCAAATACCCTGAAACTAATTGTTCATATCTCGACAAGTGGAACAAACATACTAGATCTGGTCCTCACTAACATATCAAATGGATGCACTACTGCAACTGTTGGGCCCTCATTAGTTAAATCTGACCACAAATTAGTCACATTCGAGCTGACACTAACACCAAAACTCACAAAGGGCAAAATCAGACCAAAAAACTTTACCAAGGCAAATTACATCCTCCTAGGTGAAGGTATAAATGAATTCCAAACCCCACCCCCAGCTGGAAGTGGTAACCACACCGAAGCTTACATTAAAGCCCTGTACAATCACTTTCATAAGTTTATAGACCTGGCTATACCAGAAAGAATCAAAGTCAGAGCCCCAAGTAAAAACAAGTCACCATGGTGGATATCCAGCATCAGCAAGCTATATAATAAATGCAAAAAGTTGCTGTCCAAGGAAACAAAGGCAAGACCCCAACAATGGAAAAGCACCCTCCTCAGTTTTAACAGGCAAATAAGACAACTTGTCAAATCCTCTAAGGTCTTGTTTGAGAAAAATTTAGCTAGCACAGCCAAGGATAACCATAAGGCCTTTTACAACTACTTACATAGCCTAAAAGGTAGGTTGAAGCATGTGCAGAACTAGTGACCAACAGTATCACACACAAACTGACCCCACAGAGATAGCAAACCTGCTAGCAGATAGGTTTAATGAAAATGTCACTCTCTATCCCCTCCACATCTATCACCAACCTTGCCCCAAACTCCCCTCCCCACTCTACATATCTGAAGAAAAGGTCATCAAAGCCTTGTCCAAGGCAAAAAATACAGCCTCTGTGGGACCAGGTGGCATCCAAGGCTGTCTTCTAAACAAGCAAAAACATGAACTATCATTACCATTATGCATCCTTTTCAATCATAGTCTAACCACAGGCTTTGTTCCTGGAGAAATAGAGAACAGCAACAGTTATTCCCCCTGCACAAAGGTGGCCTAGCAACAGACCTGAAGAATTATAGACCCACAAGCCTGACCACCCTCATTTGTAAGGCCATGCAACATATCATTATGAACATAATAATGACATAGGCAACCTCCAAACCCTGGATCCTACCCAATTTGGCTTCATCAAGAGTAGATCCTACCTGCTAAATCTTGTGGATTTTTTAAAAAATGTAACCAGGGCCATTGATGAGGGTAAATCTGTGCACACCACATATCTTGACTTGGCAAAGGCTTTTGACACAATCCCACACTGAAACATTACCAATAAACTTAGCAAACTGAATGTAAACTCCTTTGTTGTAAGATGGGTTAGTAAGTCGCTCACCAACCAGACACACACTATAAAAGTGGGTGACTCCACATCAACCAGCAGATCTGTTAGCAGTGGGGTGCCAAAGATGTCATTGCTGGGCCTCCTACCATTTGATATATACTTCTCAGAAGTTAAGGTCAAAACTAAGAGGTTGTGGTTGACCAAGTTTGCAAACAACTGCAAACTGGTTGCAATTATTGAATATCCAAATCATGTCTGTATACTCCAGGAGGGTCTTACACAGACCAACAACTGCTGTCTTAGTTACAAACTCAAACTAATTCAAATAAATGCATCATTATTCCTTTCAGCACATACAATGCCCCTTCATACTATCAAATCAACAACAATACCGTAAGTACCCACAAAGTGGTAAGGAACTTGGATTCACAAGATGATCGCGACCTTAACTTTGACCACCATGTGTCTACTGAGTAAGGAAGGCTTTCTACATAGCACACTTGATTAGTAAAGGCATCACCTTGAGAGCAAAAGAGGTTGTAACCCTTCTATTCTTGGCACTAATCTGGCCCCTAATTGAGTATAATGCCCCATTTAGCAGGTACCATACAAAGCACCTGCAGCAACTGGAGGGACTTCAGAGGTTTCTAACAAAGAAAATCAAGTGACTCCAGCATGTGCCTTACCTATTACTAGATACAACCTTGTGACTTCCTCAGGAGTCCATCTGCATTTCCCTGTTTTTGTTGCTTTATATAAAACATCATCTGTGCACCCATAGACAGTAGGCAGCAGCAATGAATCCTTGTCATTACTCATTATGACTGAACTATTTTTGGGGCTGATTATGGCCAATAGCAACTGATGATCTCTAACAAACATAAACCTTTTAATTTATATATACGAGTTAAAGTAATTTATTCTACAAGCCAGGCTAAGGGATTTTCATTCTATTTAGCAGCATATTTACATTCAGCTTGGGTCATTCACCTTGACGTAAAGGTAGTTGGTATCTCAGTACCCATATGCAATAGGAAAGTGTTGCTTCTGATAGGTGAAAGGTCATGTACAAGCTAAACAGGCAAAAACTGATTGAATTCAGTTGGTATTACATCCAGCATGATTGTGTTCTTCATCTTCAACACTAATCAATGATAACTGCAATGTTCAAAAGCATAGTTATATCATGCAGTCAAAACAACAGACCAACAGGAAAACAAGTGGAAGTTCAACCTATTACAAATCAACAATTTTGCAGGTTGACATGTGAATCAGTACCATCCATGGAAGGGGGTGGGGGGGGCTTCCCCACATTCTGTTATGTGCTAACTTTGAGATGCACATGGACAAGAAGAATACATGCATTCCTATGTGGACTTCTAATAGCTTTCTGGTTTTGGAAATGTTATATATCTTTATATGATTATTGGTTCCATCCATTAAATAAATACTTAAATTTACATAAAGCCCACATAATCTTTTTACAGGAAAGTCATTTATTAACTGAAGATGTTGACAAATTGTTGTAAGATTATTCAATTCTGGTGGGCTCTCATTTTAAATTGAAAAGAAGAGACACACATACTTTGGAGAAACTCATTCCAATGCCTAAAATAGTAAATATCTATTCTGATAACAGTGGTTCATAGGTTCATACTAGGCTATCTGCCCTAGGGCATTTATAAGCCTAGCCAGAGTGTGTTTGGCTTTTGCCACCCATTTTAAATTAATTTTGCTATGCCCTTTTTCGAGGTTAGTATACTGTGCCTCTGTCTAACAGTGACACAGAAGTGATACCCGGGGTAAATCTATGATCTCCTATCCAATAATCAAGATTCCTCTTGAAGAGAGTCAATGAGGGACTCTGCCTAACCTGGACTGGGATTTTATTCCAGAGTGAAGGGAGCCTCTGGGTTATGAATCTGTCCCTCCAGCATGTCCTATTTATTTCAGTGCTGAGGTTCAAGTCTCTCGAGCGCGTAGCTCAATGGGATTTGGATTTTCTGAGGTGCAGCATGTCCATTAATTCCGGGTTGGACATGGCTTTATACGTCAGGCACAGATCGCCTCTGAGCAGGCGGTATGCCACTGAGTAGAGCTGGAGTTTCTTTAACTGGGCAGCATATGGCATCTGTTTGAGCCCTTTGATCCTCTTGGTGGGGTACTTTTGGGGTCTTTCCAGTTGCTGTAGGTGTATAGTAAGGTACATCCCAAAAGGGGCATTGTACTCAATTATGGGCCTTATGAGGGATGAGTAAAGAGGCACGATGACCTCCCCTGAACTAGATGTGAATCCCTTCATGATTAGGTGGGCTATATAAAATGTTATTCTAACCACTTTGGCCACGTGGTTGTCAAATGAGTGATTGCTATCAACTTGGGTCCCCAGGACCCTAATTACTTCTTCTGTACTTAATGGATTACCACCTATGTGGTAATTTGTGGGCACTTTGTTTTTGCCAAAGGGGATGACTATACACTTTTTGGCATTTAGCTTGAGGCCATGGCTCTGGCACCAGTTGTCTGTTTCTATGAGGCCCTTTTGGAGGATGCTTGTGTTGGCTGGAGAGTCGATTATGGCACCCAGTTTGCAGTCATCTGCGAACTTGGTCAGCCACAGTCCTTCCGTGTTGGCCTGTACTTCTGAGAAATATATACCGAACAAGAGAGGTCCCAGGACTGAGCCTTGTGGGACGCCACTTGTAACTGGTTCGGTGTCTGACATGGCTCCAGCAATTCTAACCATGTGGGTTCTGTCCTTGAGCCAGTTTGTAACCCATCTAGTGACATAGGGGTTTATATTTAAGCTGGTGAGCTTATCTATAATGCCCAAGTGGGGTTTTGTATCAAAGGCTTTTGCAAGGTCCAGGTAGGCTGTGTGGACCACCTTCCCCTCGTCAATGGCCTTGGTGACTGTTTAAAAAAAATCGACCAGGTTTAAGAGGCAGGATCTGCCCTTAACAAAGCCAAACTGGGTAGGATCCAGTGTCTGTAGGTCCACAATATCTTTATTTATGAGGTCCATGATGATCCTTTCCATAGCTTTGCAGACCAAGCTAGTCAGGCTTATGGGGCGATAGTTTCCAGGATCCGGTGAGGCACCACCTTTGTGGAGAGGGACCACTGTTGCTGTACGCCACTCTTTGGGTACATATCCTGTAGTAAGGCTGAGATTGAACAGTAGTTTTATGTTTGGGTTTAGCTCTTCTTGGAGTTCATGTAGGATGCAGCCCGGGACACCGTCTGGTCCCATTGATGCTGTGCTTTTTGCTTTGGAAAGGGCGGCTCTTACCTGAGCATCTGAGATGTCAGGGGGGCAGCACTCTGCTGGGATAGATATTTGCCCTTTTGGTGGGGAGTTTGCGCTGAACCTGTCAGCTAGGATGTTGGCAATGTCTGTGGGTTCGGTGTATTATTTGTCATTTTGGACTAATTCTGAGCATACCTGGGAATTACCACCCAGGTTCCTAACATAACTAAAGAAAGCCTTGTGATTATCCTTAGTGTCCTGTGCAATTTTTCTCTTGAAGCTGGCTTAGACGATTTTATGAGTGCCCGTAGTTTTTTGCTAATACTGATCAGAGATGCCTTCCCTTTTTGGGATTTTGCTCTATCATGTAGTGGCTTCCTCCTTCTATTGTATAGTTTGTTTATGGCTGGGGTCCACCAGACAGGACGTCTGCCTTTGGAGGATTGGGTCTTGGTTTTATTTGGGATTGCAAGATCTATGCATTCCTGAAGGTGTTCATAGAATGCATTTATAAAGGATTCTGTAGTCTGGGCCATATTTTCCACAGGCCCAGGGGCTTTGAAGGATTCCACCAGGGTTTTGAGGAGTGTGAAATTTGCTTTAGAAAAGTTTTTCACTGTGGTTTTCTGGGCAGGGGGTGGGGTCGGGATGTGAATATCCAGTGAGATTAGTTTATGGTCTGATCTTACCAGTGAGGGATACACTTCTGGTCTGGAGCATAGAGTCCCCATGTTGGTGATGATCAGGTCCAGTATGTTTTCCCCTCTTGTGGGAGTGGTAAAAAGTTGTTCCATAGCATTTGAGTTTATAAATTCTAAGAACCTTTGGGCTAGGGCGTTGGAGCTAGAGTAATGCTCCCAGTCTATGTTTGGGAAGTTGAAGTCGCCCAATATAATGGTGTTTGGAGAGATCTTTATATTTTCCAGTGTTCTCAGGAAGGCTGAGTGGAGTTACTGGGTTTGGGAGGGTGGTCTGTAGCAGACTATAAACTGGAAGGCAGTTTTACCCACTGTTAGTTGCATATGGATAGTTTCTGATGCTTCGTGCTGTACCACCAACCTGGAGGTGTGGGTATCTTTGACGAATATTGATACTCCCCCTCCTTTTGTGGTTCGGTCCAAGTTTTGGGGCCGATAAGCATGGTATGAGGTATAACCTGGTAGTGCTGGGGTGCTCTTGGGAGCCTTGAACCAGGTTTCTGTTACTGCACAGATATCGATGTTCTCCATGATAAGGAGGGTTTTGAGTGCGTGCATCTTGAAGTTTAGACTTCTGGCGTTGAGTAGCATTACTCTTCGTTTCTTATCCCTTGTGATACCTATGGAGGTGGGTTTGTCTTTTGAGTCTTGCCTAAAAAAAGGCACTATGGGGGTAGCAAGAGCCTTTGCCAATATCCGAAAGCCCAGGGGTGACAGGTGCAAGCCATCCCTAGGGAAGCATCGTGGCTTGTCGAGCATGTCATCCCAGGCTGACAGGCATTGGATCCCCTTTGAATGACACCAATACTTCAGCCAATTGTTGAAATTGATCATCTTGTCTTCGTATTGTGGTATCATTCTTGGTGAGGGTAAGATGCTACTCAAGGTCAGGGTCATACCGGCCTGGGCTACATGCTCAGAGAGCTCCTCTATGCCTCTTTTCATGTAGTCCAGGGAGGTACGTCTCCGGTCATTCACACCAGCATGGACAATGACTGAGTCATATTTGTACTTGCCTTGGAGTGACCTGAGTGATTGTGTTATGTGGCGGATCCTAGCACCCAACAGGCAGCTCACCATGACCTTCTCCTTGTTCAGCCTGGTGAGCAGGACGTCAGTGTGTCTGACGATAGAGTCACCTATTACAAGTGTATCAGGTGTGTTGTTTAGCCTTAAGGGCTGTGACTGTTCGGCATACAGGCTTTGTGAGCTATGTGTTGCACGTGTTTTGTTTTGGGGTAGCGGTTGCTTGGGTGTCTGCTTTGAAAGTCTCTGCTGCTTAGGCAGATTTTTATTTAGAGCCTCCGAGTATGTTTTTGTGTGTTTATGTGTTTGGTTTTCTGTCGTGGTAGGTCTATGTAAGACTGGAATTGTAGTGAGTGCGGTTTCTTTCTCCTCCTGACTGGTTACGCCAGTACTGAGTTGAGAGAACTTAGCCTCCAGTTTGGCTATATGGTTGCATCTCTCACATGTGTTGGAATTTGTTGGGAGGAGGGGAGAGTTGTCTGTGTACATGAGGCAGTTGTAACATTGCCTCAAGATTCCCAGATTCACCAGCTGGACCGGAGAGGAGATTAACAACTGACCTTTGGACATGCTAGAATAGTATTGGGAATTCCTTTATAATTGAAAAAAGGGCCAATGGGGAACAAGGTACTCAAGGGGAGTTTGTGAGGGTGTAGTGCTTTTATTTTTTTAGTGCTGACTTAGTGAGCAAGTGCCAGGTAACTTAAATGCAATGTGTTACAGGTAACTTAAATGCAAAAATGACAAACAGTAACTTTATTTCAAGTGAAACAAGGAAATAAGTACAGTAAGCAATGCAGATATCACTAGGGATCCACAGAAGCACCGAAACCCGCGTTTTAGGTGAAATTAGCGTTTCAGGGAAATAAACAAACAAACAACAAGCATACAAACAAAGCTAGATTCAGCAGGTCTGGATCTAGTCTATGCTACAGCAAACAAGGTGTACCAATTTGAATAAGAAACAGTTCAAATATGCAGGCACTATAAGCCTTTAACCAGAAATTCCCAGCTCAGAAGGGCAGAGTCCAGCCTCTCCTCCCACAAGAGTGCAGACCACGAACCTTCTTACTGTAAAATAACTGGCCTGAAGCCCAAGTGCTTAAACCAGAACTAATACACTTTTAGAATAACAGACACTGAGCCCTCAATCAGCAGTTCCCAACTTAGAAGGATGTAAGCTACCTGTCCTGCCACCACAGTGCAGGCCACAAACCTTCTTAATGTAAAACAACTGGTCTGAAGTCCAAGTGCTTAAACTAAAAGGCTTAGAATGAGTTACACCAAGCAGTAATAAATACAATTGAGTACTTTTAAGATGATGCAAAAGCAAAATAAAGTAGGAAGAAACACAAATACAGTAAAAGCAGATAAAAAAATTTAAGTGGAAAGAGAGAAAGGAAAGAGAGAAAAGGAGTAGCAGAAACTAAGCTGATTGGCCTGTTAGTGGTAATAGAAATAAATAAATAAACCTTATACTTTTGTGAATACCTATTAGATAACTGCAATTGGAGCTAAAGTTGTTAAAAAATGTTTAGACATTATAATCTTAATTGCAAAAGGTGAATTGATAACTGCAGGAGATTTTAACTGTATTTGTCTAATAAGGATTCTACAAATGGTAGAAAACTCTAATTGTCCTCAGCTGCTAAACATTTACAACATTTTGTTACTGATTTAAATTTGTTTGATATATATGACTTGAAGTCAACAAAATCTCTTAACTATATACATTACTCATATAGATTTGGCACCAAGACTAATACTGATAATGTCTTTACTTCAAGCGGTTTATATGCTAAAATTGATGAAGTGTTGATAACATCATGCCCTTTATCTGACCACAATGATATTTCTTTTACTATTATTTTGAAGCTTAAACATTTGAGCTGTTGTCTAAGAATTCTTGTTTATATAATAAAAATAAAAGATTTTAAAGTATTGTGTTTGAAGAGAGTAAATCAGTTTATTGGTTTTAATAATAATGGTGAAGTGACAGAAGTTATGTTGTGGGCTGCATTAAAAGTGTATCGGTATGGAATAATCAAAAATTTGTATTTATGTAAAAGAAGGGAGTGTGATAAAGAACTTAAGTCTTTGCAAAATAGTTTCGATAAATTGAAATTAAATTTAAAACCTAATTATAAGATTGTAAATTCTGAATTAAAAAATATTAAATCTGAAATATCTCAAGATTCTTCATTTTAAGATCTTAATAAATCTGGAAAGTTGAAAATATAGTCATATTCAATAACTCTAAAAGTTGACATAAATTAGCTATCAGATCTAAGAAAAGAATAAATTTAAGTTTTATTAAATAAATAACTGTTAAACAAATAGAGAGAACTAAAGAAGCAACTGATTTAAGAGAATGTTTTAAAAACTATTATGATAAATTTAATAATTAAAGAATAAGTTTTGAGAATAGTAATATAACTGATAGCTTTCTGAAAAATAGTATACAATATAAAATAACTAAAGAACAAAAAGTTAGACTTGATAAATCATTTTCTTTTTAAGGAATTAAAAGATCGAATCAATAACCTTAAAGCAAACAAAATATCAGATCTAGATTGTATAATTCAAGAGTTTTATAAATTAATTCTGGATAATATATAATATATTTCATTAAAGTATTTTAACAAGTTAAATGTACATAAAGTATCCCCCTTCTTGAAGGGATTTTTTTTGTATCTCCAATCATTAAATAAGATAAAGATTCAAAATTGTGTTCTTCTTATAGACTTATATCATTACTAAATTTAGATTATAAAATGTTTATGTCTGTCTTTACAAAAAGTTTAAATCTCATTATGACAATATTAATAAATGATGACCAAACTTGGTTTTATTCTACATAGAAAGGTTCAAGATAATATAATTAGATGTAATACTTTAATTCATATGGCTAAAATAAACTAAAAAGAATTATCTATAATAAGTTTGGATTTAAATGAAGCATTCAATTCTGTCAGGTGGCCATATTTGTTTGAAGTACTTAAAGAATATATTTTTTTCCAAAGAATTTATAAAATCTTATAACAAACCTTTACAGTAACTCATTTCTTTTATTACAATTTTTCCTTTTCGATCTAGCTCCTTAAAACTTTAAATGGCACTAAACATGGATGCCATTTATCCCCTCTATTATTTGCTTTAGCTATTGAACCTTTTACCAACTATATCAGATCTAACAAGAAAATCAATGGATTTTCAATAGATAGTAATTATAGTTATAAAATTCAACTATTTGCAGATGATATTTTGATAAATAGTGGGAATATTGAAGCCTCGCTGGAACATATAATTTTCTTTATAGATTATTTTGAAAAAGTTTGAGGCTTAAAATTTAATAATTGTAAAATAAAAACTTTGCTTATAAACAAAAAGCTACTAAATAGTTAAATAACTTTAAGTTACTGTAAAGGATTTCATTTTAACAAATTACAATATTTAAAAAATATAGTTACCAAATTAATTGATAACTGGAATAAATTATTTTTCACAATGGAAGATTGAATCACTTTCATAAAAATGGTAATTTTGCTAAAATCTTATTTTTATGCACTCCTTAATAGTTTTTCCCTCTAAAGAAATTTAAGAAGTTGAACTCAGTTTTTGCTGATTTTCTATTGTTCCCCAATAAACCAAGAATATATTTTGATTGGCATATTAAAAGTTGGATGAAGGTGGTATAAGTTTCCCAAATATTGAACTGTATACTAAATTTACTATTCTTGATGTAATTTAATTATGGTTAATTTCTTCATACCAATCTAGTTGTAAATATATTCATGAAAGATTATTTGTCAGCAATAGATATGTTATGGTACTGTGACATCCCCATTCTGGGCCAGTAATCAAGGAGCCTTAATTCTCACCACTGACACTGGAGAGGGAAGTGGAATACAAATAGATACACTCAGTATTGCCAGATGTAGACCTCTCTGCATCAAGCATAATTTCCATTAAAACCACACAGGGCACACACCCAGCCCAGGGTCTGGGTGTCTGTATCTGCCTCTCCCCAGGTCCCCAATAAGGGTCCCCACTAGCACTGTGAAAACAGTAAGGAAATGAACAATTGATTTTTGTGTGGAGCTCTGAGTGCTTTTCTCAATAAACCTGTGTTTTTAGCCTAGTGGCTTTGGTACGTGGATTATTGCAAAGTGTAAACTGCAGCTGTTCTTTGTCATTCTGCTCGAGCTACAGAGGTCCGGTTAGCTGTTGTTCATTTCCTTGGTGTTCGAACGGTTTGGTTATTTCGTTAGTTGCTTGGACTGTGAAAACAGTGCTTTGTGCCCCTGCCCCAAGTAGCTGACACACACTGTTTGAGATTTAATTTTCACACACACACACACACACACACACACACACACACACACACACACACACACACACACACACACACACACACACACACACGCACACATACACACACATCTAGGAAAGGCTGGCACAGATAACCAGCTCTACCAAATTTGCCCATACTATAAGATAGATTCACTGCCACCAATCAGTTACTATAAGGCTCTTAAAAGGCACCCAATTATGCTGGGTAAAATAAATATTAATACAAATGCTAATTTTGATCAAACAACAAGGCTTTCAGGAGTGGCCAAAGTTATCACCAAATAAATATATGCAAATACTCTGAAAGCTTAAATATTTTCGACGAAGGACCAGCCACAATGAAAAGTTTAAATATATTTAATAATAAGTAATAAAAGAACAAGAAAATACTAAATATATATATTTTCAGTAAACTACAGAGTTCAAATCACAGGAAATATTGAAAACAACATTGATGGGCAGACTCATACAAATAAAGAAAAACAATCTCTAAACTAGACTTCACTATATTCCTGACTAAATCTAGGATAATTACTATTTCCTAATAACTTCCTTGATAGAGCAAGGCACAATGAAATACATGAGCAATCTTCCTAGTCAGGTTCCCCAAAAAAAGAATACTCAATACTCAGAGATTATTCGCTGTAAAATATAATATTCAAGATGGCTTGCAGAATGACCTCATCTGGTCACTTGAGTCTAGGTTCTGACAGTATCCCCCTGTGAAGCTGAGACAAGAATTTAGCATAGATGGCTACAATACACATCTAAATGTTTATGGCAGTGTCTGGAGCTTCCCCTCTTTTTTCTGAGCTAAAAAAAGGCTTCTTCCAGACCCAACATCTCCAGTCCTATGCAGCATTGTGGTGTGATCTTTTAATGGTTTAACAGCTCATTTATGTTTCCCTTATTTTTCTTAAAGTATGCTAGCTGGTTAACCTCTGATGTCCCAGTATCCTCTATTAAAACATAAACATTTAATTCAGTTACAATAATACATGTACATTTCATTTCATTTCAGCAGGGTGCACTGTTGATACATTTTATCACAGCCAAACCTCACAAATATATTTTCAGCACAAGCATCTGTACAAATCAGTTTGATATTCAAATGACATGCAATTATTTATACAATTCCAGCTAGCTGTGCTGGCATAAGTCATACATCCACTGCGCTACTTCTCCTGGCATAGCTGACAGTACATCCTATCATCACAGATTCCCATTTGGAATTTGGGACAAATAAGTTTTATTGGATTTTATTTATTTATTTCTTTAACATTTGTTTACCGAGAAAGTCAGACTTGGAATGAACGAATTTTCAGTGGAGGTCCAAGGAGAAATGTTCCAGACACATGTCTTTGTAATGTGGAAGGAAATTGGAGCACTCAGAGGAAACCAACACAAATGCAGGGAGGACATGCAGACTCCATGCAAAAAGCATCCCAGTGAAAAATTGAACCAGAGAACCCATTGCTGTGAGGTAACAAAATTAACCATTGCATCACTGTATGAATGATAGAAGAATTGCATTTCTCCTCCTCTTGCAGACTTCATTATACATACATTTAAAAGATTTATGACTTCTAACAATATAGTTAAGGATTTACTGTTTTTTATTATAATCTAGACTTAATACTAATGGTTGTTTAGAGACATTTAATATAAATAAAATGTCAGAACTTAAAGATACAAATTTAATTTTCTGGCATCAACTTTTGAATGGGAATAAAGTATATACTACAGATCATCTTCTTGCAGAATATTGTTTAGAGAAAAATAATTAAATATACAAAGGTATAAAAAATTGTAAGTGATAAAATTACAATTTCCATGGATTGTCAAGAAAAACAGACACCTAAAATCGTGGAGTTTTTATTTAAAATCAGTAGTAATTTAAATAAATAGTAATAAATATTATATATCAGTAATACATAGGACTATAAGAATGGAGTTCACTTCCTCAGAGTCATCCTTTTGGAATTACCCCTCAAAACTTAAAAAAAAAAAAATAATAAGATTGATTTCTCTGATATTGATAAAAGCTTCATTCTAAAGTTTGAGGGAAAACTGCATCTTCTCTTTACTGGAAAATGTATACTTGGAAATGTCTTCATAGAGATTTTTTAACTCCACATAAAATAGAATTTATATATAAAACTGGGAACATTAATTGCTGGAGATGTAACGATGACTCTGATTCAGATTGGCTTCATATGACAAAAGAGTATGAAATAGTTGCACCATTCTGGACTGAATTTAGAAATTTTGCTGAAGGATTTTGGACAGATAAATGTATTATAACTAAGTAATTGATCTTGTTTAATGTTCCAGTTCCAGACTCAATCCCTAAATTACAAGTGCCTCTTCTTTGGTCCATTTTAGCCATAGCAAGGAAAGTAATTGGAAATGTAAAACTGCTCTATCTTTTGCTGAATTAATTTTACTGAATTAAAAAAAAGAATACCTGTGTTCCTTCTTGCCTGAGATTTTACAAAGGTAAAAGGTGTTAAGTCATTTTACTTTTGTTTAAACAGTACAAAAGTCTGTCTTTTGATTTACAGGATTATATAATTATAGTAGTGAATTGTTGTGATGAAACACCATTCTCATATACTGTGGCTGGTAAATTGAAACTTAATAGTCTAAGGTGTGGTTATAGAGCCATTTCCTGGTGGAACCATGCACAGCCTCTTGTCTATATTCATACACATGCTTTCTGTAACAGTCCATGCCATACCACTGAGTGGTTAAGTATAATCTTGTTGTAGCAGGTTCACACTGTAAAGTAAGACCTCTATAACAAGACATCCTAGGGCCCATGCACCTTTAGTAGATCTTTTATCTTGTAACTTATAAAATTTGTTCTTGATTACGGCACCTGAAAAATTCACATTTCCTTTTGTTAGCTTTAAGCCTGTACTCTTTGAACCTTTCTAAGACTCATTATAATATTTGTTTCTGCTATTAGGATTTCATATAGGTAGCACTGCATATTAGGAATTCCTTGGTCTGAAGTAGATGAGTTCCTGGAAATTGTCAAATAATAGGTGCACTTAACACTGAAAAATCTGTTTATTATACTGGAATGACCTTTTCTATAAATTAACAGTTAAAACCATCTTTGGAGAGTCTTCCCTCTCTGTAAGTGCACCCATGTCAGGTTACTTTATGCAAATTGCACTTCTGCTGCTGTATGAATGTTTTTTGGTATAATGGTAAAGTGTTTGCCTCATACACACAAAGTACAGAATTTAATTCTTACTTTTGTAAGGAAACTTGGCTAGGTTTAAAATGTCCCACAAGGACAGCTAGCCTAATACTTACCTATGAACCTGCTGTTTTATGTGAAGGAAATAAGAAACAGATTTAGCTTTCTGCTGATATGTCTGAAACAAGCAAACAGAGATGTACCAGACTCAGGGGTAACTTCTGCTGTACTCCACTAATCACTACCCTTATTCCTAACAATTGCTCCTCAAACCACAACTCTCTCTGCTATACCCATTCAACCATGCAGCAACTGACTAACTCAACTTACCCAGCCCAAACCAGCTCCTGCAATTTTCTCAATAGCTGCTTATGGGAAATACCAAAGCAAGGGACCTGATGTAGTTTTGGCAGATCTCATCTACCAGTAATACTTTGTCATGTTATTTTGTGACTCAGTCATAAAAATGGATCAGGTTAGACAGGCAGTTTCTAACAGGAACCTAGATTTTTTTGTCAGCCTATAGGTTTTTAACCAACTGGGCAAAATCTGTCTTTCCATTAACATGACTTCATGTTCAGCACTTTAGATATGGCTTCAAATCACACCTGTCAACTGTCCATCTTCCCCCATAATGTCCTGGACGTTGCCTCATATTTTCATTTTGTTCCTCAGAGATTTATTTTTTTTTAATTTAATGGTAAATTACTGATGTCAGTGTCAGTGGCTCGACAGGTGTCTCACTTGCTTTTGCTGCTGGAAGATGAGAAGGCTATGGGTTCAATTCCCACATTAAGTACTCAGTACTAACATTGCAGTCTTGCATAACTGGAATGCTGCACTCCTGAGCATGCTGCCCTTCAGATGAAATGTTAAACCAAGGTCCCTATCTGTCCAAGTTGGTTGTAGCTCAGGTGGGTGTAAATAGCTCTTTGTTTCCTTGCTCACACTGAGAGTAATAACGTAATAGGGGAAGAAGGTGTCATTATCTAAAAAAGAGTAGGGGAAGTTTGTTGATACCCTGGCCAAGTTTTCTCCAGTCAGTATGACTATGGGACTAATCTGACCAACAAAGAATAAATACATAATAAATTACAAGCAGTCAATAATACCAGATTTTAAAGTTTTCTGCTCTGTATTATTTAGAAAATGCATGCTGATATAAAACCTGTTATTCTATTAACTTTTTAAAAGAATTAAAGAAACATTTAAAAAAACAACTGTTATTTTTTTACATTTGACCTACCACAGTTTTTAATTTTAGCCAGAATTCTTGAGCAAAAAAATTGAGAAGTATGCTACAAATGCAGTATCAGCATTTATAAACAATCAGCATCTGCTCGATTAAGCCCTCTAGCAGCTTGCACCTTGGACAGCTGTCCCCTTTGCCCACCTACAGTTATGGCTCTACTGGGAACATCAAGGTTAGTAGTAAGGAGTCAATACCTCTCAACTTTTTTGCTTAAGAATTCTGGATAAAGCCAACAATAATATAGAATGCAAAGGCCCAAAATCAGGAACATTTTTTTTTAATTCTGTGATTCATGTAAAAGGTTAATAAAAATATCAAGCTTTGCATCAACACACATTTTCTGAGCAAAAAGAGGTACAAAATGAAGTTCAATGACTTACCAGAGAATGACAATTTTTTAGGAGGGATGGCAAATTAGAGATATTCTGTAAATTATAGACGCCTGATAGATATAAATGTTACAAGAAATCAGCCAATGGGCAGCTGGAGGCATACAGTGTGGGGGAGGGGGGCAGGGAGACAAAATTAATTAAAAAATAGACACCTAATATTAGTCAACCATGTCAAGCCAGTCAAAAGCTCTAATAATATCATAGACAAGTATGCTCACTTGCAAGTCATATCCAGCTCCTAGCGTGACTCAGTGGACACCCACTACTATCACTGTAGTTTTCAAGGGGAAAGGAGTAAACAGAAGTGGGATGCCAGGTCTTTCTTCCTAATCACAGATGCATGCACTCATACCTACAAGGCAATTTAGAATCCCTGATCCACCTTACATCTTTGGAATGCTGGAGAACACCTGAGCACCCTGAGAAAACACACCTGAGCACATGGCAGACATTTCCACACAGAAGGCACCTCAGCTGACAACCCAACCAGAGGACCTCTTCATGTAAGCTGGCAACACTATCTATTTCATAGGGACCTCTAACTGGCCTTCTGATTACTTTCTGGCTACACTACCTAGTATAGCATAATTGCAGATATCAGTGATACAATTGCTTTTGAAGGTTTTTGTTTACTCAGATAAACAGGCTGAACAGAACTAGAAAAGAAAAAGAAAAAAAAAGAAAGAAAAATACAACAAAGTAAAAGAAAGAAAGCTGCAAGAATGCAAAAATAACAATTAGACAGACTTGCAAATATGCCTGCTTAGGGCCTTATCCATCAGATATGAGTTAGTTAGATCAAGAGCTTAGCACAGTTAACACAAACTAGTTAGAACAATAGAAAAAGGACATAGTAGTGTAAATAAAATAAACTGTATCAAAAAGAAATAATAGACAACATCCAAACAGCTAAATTTAGCAAGAACTAATAAAAAATCTTTTAGGGTAGATTGGAGAGAAATCTACTAGTCTTTTTTTTTTTTTTTTTTTTTTAATTTTAAACAGGGTATTGAGAGTAGGCTGTTCAAGGAAGAGAAAATGGGACAGGACAAAGGAGCAATACAGGCTTCATCTTGCAATGGATTTGAGTTGGGTGAGATGCGTATTATGTGGGAGTGGGTGTTTGACTCTGGGAACCCAGGATTTAGGGACTGCAGGACTATAGGGGTCCTTTAGAGGAACTTGTACAAATTTAGATAGTAGCTTATTAAAAGGTCTGGTAAGGAAAGGCAGAGAGGGAAGAATGAACTGGCAACTATAAGACCTCATTAGATAGGAGTAGGGATGAAACTGTGGCAAGGCAGAGGGTAGGATAATGTGGCAGAAGCTGGTAGACTAGAATAGACAAGTATAATAAGCTGAATGGAGTTATAAAACTATAGATAAAAAACAGTATATATATATATATATATATATATATATATATATATATATATATATATATATATATAAAATAAAAGAGAAAAGAAAAAAAAATAAGGATTGCTTTGACTTACCAACCCCCAATTTCCAGCACCTATTGTATCACAGACTGGCTTACTGCCAACCAGTATGTAACAGCAGCACATGTAAGAAAGGTTAATTCGAAAGAAACTTTTTTTACAAGACCCTGCATCCTCGCACCCCCCCATCCTTTGTGGGGTATCTGCACCTCCATACAACTAATCTGTAAATATATTATCTCTATAAATTGTACCAGCTCATAGAAAAGGTAGATGAAATTACACAATTTCCTTCAAGTTGCTGCAATCTCAAAGGTAGTATATTCAGAGAATGTGGGATGTGGGAACATATCCACCACATTTTTATTTTATTTATTTATTTATATTTGTTTACCAGGGTGAATAGTATCACATAAGAAGTGAGTAAAACATATTTACAAATACAAAGATGTGCTATAAAACATATACATATTTACAGATGCAAAATATGCCACATTTTGTTGAAGAAGCAGTTTACAAAGTCAAAATGTGGATTGAAAAATGAAATTATCCTTAGCAGAGCTTTTTGGATAAGATGTAGCCAGAATGACTGAGATGGCTTATGCTACAGGGATGGAGCATATCATTCTATATTGATATATGAAATCATTAGAAGAGGCACGTGAGAATAGTTGCAGGAAAGGATACCTTGGGGAGAAGATAAAGATATGGAGAGACAGGCGTGCAGAGAGAAGAAGAGTAAAAAGGACAAAGGACAGAGGTGTGAAAGAGATGCAGAGGGAAGTAGGATGGATGAGAGACAGTGAGAGGATGACAAGATGAGATAAGGAAGGATGAAACAGGGATAAAGGGGTGTAAGAGAGCTGCAGGGATCATGTAACATGACCTGTATGAGTGCAGCTGCACTTTGGGTGAAGAGGTGTTCCTTGAGCTGTTGTCTGATGTCTGAGTATGTTGGGAATGTCTCTGATTTAATGAGGAATGGGGTCCCATCATTTAGGTGTCAGCACAGAGAATGCATGGTCAGTGCAATGAAGTTTAGTTTGTGGAGTTAGTAGAGTAGGTTGAGGTTGAGAGACTTCTCTGAGATTATATGAGAGGGTTTTGGTGAAAAGTTTATGAGTGAGAAAGAAAGATGTCTCAGGAGAAAGGGCTTTGTGAAATACTGATCCTAGTAGGATTTTGGCTGTCAAATATATTGGGTGCCATTTAGCTTTGATGATAGTTAGGCAGTGGTGTACATTATTGGGGGAGTTAGTAATGAACCAGCAGATGTTACCAGCATCCCTCAAAATCTTTCTCTTTTGATAAAAATTCCTTCCAAGTCCTTAGCCAAAGCAACTCTCCGATCCAAGCTGTTCCCTTTGCCAAACTACTCGGTGTAACTATAGATGAACACCTCAAGTTCGACATCCATATTCAGCAAAATATAAACAAAACCCACCAAAAACTAGATATGCTATACAGGAACAACCACTTCCTCTCTACTTCTACCAGGCATAATATGGCCTTCTCTTTCCTCCTTCCCTCCTTTCTGTACAGTGCCCTGCTACTAACTAACCTATCTTCTTCCATCACTTCCAAACTTGAAAGCTGTTACAAAATTTCTAGATTTGCCACCAAAGCCAAACCTTCCACTCATCACTGTTTTACCCTCCAATCCCTCAACTTGTTAGAATTCACAAATTACCTGGACTTCCTCCAGCTCACTACAGTACATAGACTAATATTTAATCCAACCAACTGCCCTGCTCTAACATCCTTCCTCCATACACCCCAAATAAAACTCTCAGATCTGAACATCAAAACAATTACTGTCCACAAACCTAAACGTCCTGCTGGACGTCTCCTCTCCTTCTCCTTAAGTAAGAAATGGAACTCTCTCCCTTCCACACTAAGGACAATGTCAAACACAAACAACTTCAAAATTCAGCTGTAACCTACCTCTCCACCAAATGGAAATGTAACTGCATTCTCCCTGCCTAGAACCTGGGAGGTTATCCTCCTGAGTTCCTATGCACCTTATAGCTGGCTATAACTTTCTATAGCTAATTCCCATATGATCTCTCACGCTCTGTAAATATGGTAAATAGCTTTTGACTTTTAACTTTAACTGTGTGAATTTATTAAAATGTATCTGCACAATATTTTCCACTATCGGCAATATTGCTCACGCTTTGTATTATTTGATATGTATTTGTACTTGTACTTTTATTTTTATTGGACTGTTATCTTTACTGTAATCCGTTTCATGGAGCTTTTCTCCCCGTGCCTCTACTGGAAATAGGCTTTCTGGGCCCAATGGACTTCCCTGGTAATCAAACTGGAAATAAATAAATAAATAACTATTAGAGATGGTCTGCAAGATGGCAGCATTTTTCTTTGAGGCTGTGGCTATTATGGGTAATCCATATGTGAGTTGAGATAATATTATCCCTTTGCCTGTAGCAGCTTTTGATGGCTTGGACAGAACATGTGACAGCTTGTTTGCCCAAGACAGTAGTGCACTGCTCTTTTTGCATGTGTTTTGAATGTGTAGTTGAAAGTTAATAGATTAGTCTTTCCAAATACCAAGATATTTACAGGATGCAATGGTTTCTATGACAGTATCATTATCATCTTTAGTATTAAGGAAATGTGTGCTTTGGCTATTTCTTGGTTGGTTCTAAATAACATTGCTTTTGTTTTTGAGGGATTGAGTATGTTACTAGCATATTAGCCATTAGCTGAGGATTTGGAGGTCATCTTGGAGCTGAATTTGCATACTAGAGTAGGATTTGTTTGACCTGTAGATGACCATGTCAACTGCATAAAGAATTAGAGGTATCTGCATGTGATTAGATGAGAAATTGTTGATAAATATGGAAAATAGCAGAAGAGCTAAAGTGGAACTCTGGTGGACTCTTTTCATAACAGGAGCTGTTTCAGAGGTGGTGGTGCCTACTTTCACCCTGATGCATCTATTGGTGAGAAAATTTAATAAACAAAGTTTTACATCATCACAAATACCTATTTCAAGCAATCTCTCAAATAGTAAGTTATGATCAATTAGATCAATGGCTTTTTTTTTTTTTTGAGGTTATTAAAGACAACTGTGAGTTTGCCTTTGTACATATTGGATAGGATGTCATCTGTGAGGGAGTACAGAGATGGATCCAAACCAGAATCCATGTTGCTTCCTGGATAGAAGATTGTATTGATGTAAATAAGCAGTACTTTGATTGTAGATATTTTTTGTAGTATTTTACATAAAGTGAGAAGTATTCAGATAGGACAGTATTGCAAAGCAGTAGCTGGCTTGTGTAGTTTTGGAATATTGCTGTTTTCCATACCTGAAGCATAATCTTATTAGTTACGCAGAGGTTGTATATCTGACTGACAGGGTGGAAGATGACGTCTTTACAAAGGTGAATAAACCAGGGGGCTAGGTTATCTTTGCCTGGAGGAGTATCTATTTGTATTTGATCTATTTGTGCTTTAATCCCTTTGTTTCTTATCTTTTTGAAGTGGAACAGTGGAATATAAAGAGAGGGGTGAGGGTGGCTGTAGAGGTGGTAGGTCTGTGTTGTTCTTATTGATGATGATGATGTGTCTCAGTTTGCTGAAATCATTGAGGAACTCAGCACATGAGAGTTTGTTTGTGGTGGTGTTAGACAGGTTCAGTGGAGTGGAGGGGAGCTGAGTTTTTCAAACCAGTCAACAGGTTGATTTCTCTTCAGAATTTTTTGGGCTTGGCTAAAAATGAGATGTTTTTGTTTTGGTGTTGGTTGCTTCTGTGTCTACAGATGGATTGCTTGACTAGATTGCGTAGTGAGGCATATTTTGCATGGGAATCTGTGGAGGAGATTATGTTTCCAATAGTGCCCTTCATTACGTAAGTTGAGGAAGTGTTTGAGTTTATTAGATACTCAGTCATGTTTATGAGGTCAAAGTAGCCTTTGTTATAAGGGAAAGAATTTGTTTTGCAAGTGAGTAGGGTATTGGTAAGGTTGTTATCTGCTTCACTGGGGTCTTTTATGGCAATTAAGTGTGACCGATCAAGGGTGGCAAGGTGTCTTTTTAAGACTGGTGATATTCTGAATTGTTTGGGGTCCAAAGGTGATAAGTTTAGGTTTATATTTTAATGTTAGATTATGTATTGAGAATGTTATGTGACAGTTATCACTGAAGGAGGATGCATATATAATGAGGCTAGATATGATTATAGGATTACTAGTTATCACAAAATCTAGTAAGGTGTGCCTGTTGGATTGCAGGTTTGGTCTTGTGGCTGCAGAGTTGATTTGGGTAAGACTTAAGCTGGCCAGCATTTCAGACATATCAATGGCTTTTGGTCCTAAGTAAAGTTTAAAGTCTCTGAGAATTAGGTTGCAGTTTTGGGGAATCTTGGTATATATTTGTTGGATGAGGGCATTGATAATATTGATGCTGGTGGAGGTAAGCATGCTGTTGCTATAATTTTTTTTTGCTTAATTGTTGGAAATTTTAAAAGATTCAGTTAGAATCTGATTATGAGTTACTGTTAGCTTGTGCAGTGATGGCAGGTTTAATGTTGTCTTTGAAGAAATTTTATGTTCCTTCTCCAGGCTTTTTGCATGGTCTGTGATCTTGTAGGTTTGAATAGTTTAGTATGAGACAGTGAAGGCTAGAGGTGTCAGGTTTCAGCTATAATGTCAAGACTGATTTGCATACTTTTGATTTGGCCAGTTTTGTTCTTGATTCTGTCAGCATTAAAGAGGGAGCAGGTAATATGATGCTGTTTATTGGTCTAGGTTGAGACAGGCATTGTTGTTAAGTGGCCCTGGACTGGGCACAATGTCATATCTCAGCAGATGTATAAAGACAATGAGACTGAATTTGAGTAGACTTTACATTCTGAATACAAGGATCAACCCTCTGTTAAAAAATTTCAGTACTGGTCCATTTCATTCATTTTTGAGGTGTTAATCTGGAGGTGCGGATAGTGTGGATGGTATACTCAGCCTTGGACAGATAGGAACTAGTAAATCATGCTGGACCCAACAAACAAGGCAGACATAGATCATAAATAGTATTAATATGCAACATAAGAAGTATGGGTAGAAGTGATACAGAAGGAGAAGATGGGTATCCCACTGAAGTCTGCATTATTGCCAACTGACTTGGTACAGTGAAGTGTCTGGGTACAGAATGCCCAGAACAATGATGGAGACAAAATGGAGGCAGAATTGTAATCTGCATAAGAGATGACACCAACTGTTAGAATAAACCGCAGAAGGAATGCTGCTTTATGATGGAATGATAAAACTGTCAGGATCAGAACCAAAGGTAAAAGTCACGCAGGTTAAGCTGCTATTTGGTCAAAAGAGTATATCAGTCCCACAAACCAGAAGATGAGGATCAGAGAATGGTCAGAGAGAATAAAGGATCTGACTGGGAGGAAGGCAATAAAACTCTTGAAGATGTAAATCTATTAGGAGCAAACTGTACGGTTCTGTGATCCTCAGTTGGGAGCTTGTATATTGAGGTCTTACAGCATGAGGGGGTTCATCAATCTAGTGCAGTGGTACAGCAAAAGAGAACAGAATAGCTGATATGAGCCAAACCAAGTTGACGGTGTCAGGGATATTTGTGGGAAAGCACTTAGTCAGCAGTTAGCATGTTAGTGTGTGCAGTTTAAAGTGAGGTAAAGGCTAATAACATAATCAAAGATGATGCTGGAAGATTTTTGTTGAACAGACTAAAATGATTTCAAGTTATGTTCAAACATAATTAAGGAGTCTGGAGACAAATGTAGGTACTCAGCAAGCTATGGAGCTGGTTAGAAATGAAGTTCTAAGGGCTGTAGACAAGGGTTTCTAGAAGAGACAAAAGAAGAGCAGTAGTGATGTCCAGTGTGTCTACGTGATAATATGAGGCTATCCATATGGCAAAGCACAGGTCATATCATATGTGGAGGGCTGTGGTGGAGATAGGAAATGACAAGAAAGTACTTGAGAGCAGCAAAGGCTCAAGTTGCAATGCATTTGGTAGATATGGTCAGGAATATGAATAAAAAATATTTTTAGGTATATTGGAGATAGGTTCAAGGGAAAAAAAAAAAAACTGACCAGGTAAGGACAAGATAAAAACCATGATAATCACAGAAGACAGGAGAAAAAATCAACCTCCACCCCCATTTTTCTGAGTAATTAATTACCTATAATAAATCCTTACTTTTTTCAGTTTCTGCCCTTCTTCTAAAAAATAATTTTTCCAACAAACTTATTTATTTATCAAAAAATATAGTACAGTACATATGCATTCCAGTAAAATGCATACATGTAACAACGTATTCTATATATCTCATGTTATACTCTGTATGTATTTAAGTATTTTTGTGTTAACTTTTTCCCTTGGGCTTGTTATTCATACAAATAATCTACTAAGTGTATGCTCCCAAGCTGAGGTTAAAATATTTCAGTGTGGATGTTAATACTCTATTGCAGTAAACACATCTAAAATAAAATAAATGCAGAAGTATGATACAAACATTCACCCCCATGTTGAACAAGGAAAGAGGGGGGCATGGTGCTTTGGGGGGCAGACAGAGCAGAGGGGGGACAGCTGTTGGCAGCAGAGGGGGGATATGGAGAGTGAATGCAATTTCCTAAGGGAAATTAAGGTGAGGGATCAGACTGGCTCTCTGTATAATCAGGAATCTGGTGATAAGGTGGTTAGATCCTCTGACTGTGATCTTTGGTAGATCAGTGCTTATCACAGGAACACCTGGGGAATGGATAACAGCAAGAGATGTACCCTTCTGCAAGGCAAGGTCAGTGGAGGTATGATAAAATCTGGGTAACTTTAAGCTTCTTAGCCTAACAGCAGCTCACATATTTCCCAGTACAATCTCCTGGAGTTTTTCAATATGCAGAATACTTTTTGGAAGGCTTTAATGGGGCAAAGCAGCTGTCATATCTTTCCTGTTCTGGCAGCTCCAATTTACATGCCTTCTTATCTCTGTTCTGATTAAAACTTTGCCAACTTCAAAGGGTTCTGTTCACAAATATATGCTAATTTAAGATCCCATTTTGATTTTATCCCACCTGCATCAGAACTGGTCTCCAGCAACTGCAGATGCTTTTTATCTTAGTATTTACCCTCTACTAGTCACTCTGTTTCCAAACTAGTTTCTACCCGCATATAGCTTTAGATCTGAAAAAGTGCCATGCTTAACGTTAGATCTGAAGAAGCTTTTTGTGGTTGAACGCCTGCATTTCTTTGCTTTCCCACTGCCATGCTATCAGTGCGTTTTCCTTCCCATTATCTCTGCTAATTCTTCCTGGCCTCTTCACTGTAGCTCCATTCCGAGTTTCTTCCCAAAATGCTGCACTAGATTCCTCAGCATTAGCTGGTTACATCCTGTACTCACTGTCTATATGAAATATCGGAGGAGCTACCAATAGCTGTTATGAGAGGGTAGGCACTGTCCTGAGTGGACTAGTTTCGTAATGCTACAGAACAGGTAATCCCCAAACCCATGCTGGACATCTTTTCTATGCAGAATACAGACATCATGTGACAAGCCCTTGCAAGAGTCAAACAGCCAGTAATCATGAGGTAAGTACCACTGTGCCTTCAGATAAACGAAGAAGCTATGCCATCTTGGCCATAAGCTGATATTTGGTAAGGACCATATGAGTATGTATGAAAAAGATTAACTGTACTTCATTTTAAATCATACCCTGCCCCATGTTCTGTACATATCTTTTAGTTGCTAAGTTGATTTTAGAATTGTAGTATGATTGTCTGACACCATCTTGAATTTTGGACCATAAAGACACCAAGAAATGGTAAATGTTCTCTTGTCTGAGTGCCAGGCATGTGACTTAATTGAATGGTTCAAGTAGCTTTGTGTCTGTTTTCTTTCTGTGAATGTTGTTCATCTGTCAGCATGTTGCTAAAAGTACTTTGCATTGTGCTGTTGTAGATATGTTGTGGAAATAAATTAATTTTAATTTTCAGACATTTTGTGACTATTATGAGAGCAATATGATTGGTGCAGTATATATTGTGAATTTGGAATGCTCCAAAATGGCCACAATGTTTCATTTGTGACAGTAGTAACCTTGGAATTGGACAATTAATACTGGGTGTCAAAGGAAGCAGAGATTTCCCCATTTCCCTTTTTTGGAAATAGTGTACTTGCATGTGAATGTGTAGTGATGTGTGGGTTAGTGCATGATATATGCATGTGGGGTTGGGCATACACCCATGTATGATTCATGTAAAATACTGTAGTCTTCCACTGTCAGATTGCTTTGAGTTAGCATAAAATTCTGAGAAAAAAATGGATTTAGAGGTTTGACTGCAAATATGTCCTTTGTCTAATAACCTCATACAAGCTGCTTATGTTGTTTCTGAATATTAGGTATTAATATGAGTACTGTGATAATTTTGGAATATTTAATAAAACGTGTTGCTTTATTTTACTACTAAGAGCATATTCTACTTAAATACAAGGATTCTGTGATAACCAATTGAAACATTTTCTCCTTGGGCCTCCACTGAAAATGAGTTTCCCACCCACTCGGCTATTACTAGTCAACAAAAGCAATCAGTAAATAAACAGACAACAAAAACTGAAAACATATGTATTGTCTGATTGTTTCTTTTTAAATTGTATATGTGGAATTTACAATGGAAGGATGTGATAACTAAGTGTATAATTCTATTCTATTTTTCTGTACCATGCACTAATCTGGTATATTGTATTAAAGGTATACTTATATTTATCTGTCAGATTATACTGAATTTAAAATTATAATCATGCTGTATCCTTAATTTTGAGCATTTGCTCATTGTTTTTCATTACTATTGAGTTTGGTAACATATCAAGACATTAGTTTTAAAATACAGAATAGTAGAATTTTTTTACACTTTGTAATTAGCTAGTAACCTCAACAGAATGTAAAAGTCAGAATACAGATTTCCAAAATGTGTACTTTGTCTAAAACCACTCCAAATGGATAGTTTAAAGTAATTATTAATAGGAAATTATAAAACAGAGCACAGCATCACGAATAAGCATTAATGAGAAAATAGTTCTAAAGAACGTAACGGTGAAAATGTGAGTTGATCATAAACTATTGAACTTTTCACTGCATCCACTTTAATGCTGCATAATGAAATAAAATAGACAGTGAAGAAAAATCCCTTTTGCTGAACAAGTGTTTATTTAATTTCTAATGATCATTTTTTAGTATATCAGAGCTAATCCACTTATTAATTTAGCAAATGTGGTAATGATCACTTGTTAGTTTTTCAGAGTTGTTAAGCCATTTATACTACTTTAGAAAATGTGTTTAATCTGTTATGCATTAAAGCAATGTTGCCCCTGCTTGCATGATGCAAAAATGCAAAAAGCAGAAGTTTTTGCTACAAGTAATTTTCATTTACTAGAAAAGTGCGGAGGACAGTCTGAACACAGAACATAATAAAACGAGTTAGACTAGTTATGTATGAGAATTAGTTTCATTTTACTTTGTTTTATTTTACTGTTTGATAACAGAGGGCATGACTTTGTCTAAAGACCGTTTTCAGTCATGAAAATAGCTGGTTCTTATAGCAAAACCATTGAACTATGATGTTACTAATAATACAAACAGAACAAAGCTGGGGTTACAGTCCATTACTCATGATACCCAAATGCATATCACAATTGCTTGAGTATTATAGTGCCAAGTGACTGTCACTCGTGTGTCTTTCTTCTCACTTAAGACTGATGTTTTTGTGGCTTGAGTTGTAGTGCAGTTATCTTTCTCAGATTTCACAGCCTTCTGGAAAAAAACAGCAAGGCATATTTTTACTGTTTAAGTGATAGTTCTTTCTCTGAAGTACAGCAGCCTGAGAGTGAGAATACCAAAGCAAGGGGCTGCAGGAAGGCTTATCAAACCTAGTAGAGTGGGTCATTATTGTTATGCATAAATCATTTATAAGACTTAAGCAGTATAATATAGTAGTCATCAGTTTTTCAGTCCATTTAGATACTTGGGAATTACATGCATATTAAAAAAAAAACACATCTGCCAATATTTCATTTTCAATAAATCAGTAAGTTGTAAAAGCAGCATGTTTTTAATGAGACCTACAGTAAACGTTAAGAAGTGCTTTCACTACGGAGGTGCCTTATCAGAACTGCCTATCTGGATAGGAGTGTATATTCCAGGGAATGATAGCGAACCCATCAAAACACAAAATAAAAACTAAATATGAAAAGGCAAAAAAAAAAAAAAACAAATACTTAACACCAAAACATTATATTGGAAGTGGTCTCTCTAGGTTTACCAAAATGGTGGTCTAAAACTGTATCTGGGTTGCATTTAAAATGCCCACAAATGTACCTTCCTAGCTGTTCACAGGCCTGAGAGTCAAGCTGTGGTGGCATTTAAATAAAGAGCTCCTTGATATTGTAGGTGCCTGGTGCCAAGACTGAAGTGGGAGGGTTATCGGAGAGAAAACAAATCAGCTCTGTCTTAAAAGTAAGGTGTTTAATGTTAGTAGGTAAGTGCAGGTCTAAACATAACCCTTTGAATTTAAACTGAACAGTCTATCCAGGCTGTGCAAAAAAGAGGAACCATTGTGTATTCTTGAAAAACCCCAGAAGATCACTCAGTGTAAGGATAAAAATGAACTTTCCGTGTGCCTTGGATCAACTTATGAATGATTACAAACCAAGTTTATGCCATGTATGTGTGGCATATTTTTACAGCAGGGGAAGAATTAACAGAGGCTTGGGGCAGGAAGTATGAGTGCTAAATGGAGTCATTGTTATATTTATTTTTATCTTTATTTTATTTTTATTTTAGGATCAGCCTGATGGTTATTGTAAAACACTGCGATCGATAAACTAGGAGTGAGGCTTTCATGTGCTTTAAATAAAGCTGTGAGGAATTTCTAACAGTGAGCCATCCACGTGTGTGTGGCTTCTTAAAGAGACAAATGGACATCAAGATTTAATTATGTTTAAAAGGCAGTGTGCTGTTCAGCTTCTAAGTTGTAATTTATAACTGCTAGCCATCCATGTGTGTGTGGCGAGACAAATGAAATTTAGCTTATGTTTGAAAGGCAGTGTGCTGTTAAGCTTACAGTGTAATGTGACTGCCTAACTTATTGTTAACATTTTATTGTGACCCTAAGGGGAAATCTAAGAAGGACATAGGAAGGTACACTGTTTTTGGGTGAGGGGGGCTGGAAGGAAAAAATAGGACATTATTAGGACAGACATCCTCATGTCCATGGCTGACAAATATGGGGACAGAAGGAGCATGCACTGTATGGCATGTCTGTGCACGAATAATTACATTTTAAAATCAAGGGATTACATTTGAAATATGGTCATTTGGAAATGTGTTATCATTGTTAATAAAGTTAGCAAAATAGTCAGAGTCAGGGTGAGCACCTAATTATTTTACTATCTACCTGCACAGAAATTGGCAAACTGAGAGCTATCAAAATTCTCACTGCTACTTTCTGGTTTTCAATGAAATAGGATCAATATAAACAAGTATTGTGTGTGTGCATCTGCTTAAGGTAGGGAGAATAAACTGTAGGACCAGAGAGAGGTGGTGGTTAAGTCTTGCTAACAAGCCTGGGTACAGAACCAAATAATATAGACCCTAATAAAATATAGTCTATAGAAGGTAAGGTATCTTGCCCTACACACAGTCCATTAACTATCTTAGGCGATTCATGCCAGTATTAACTGAGTTGAATTAATAATAATAATAATAATAATAATAATAATAATAATAAAGAAAAAAGACAAAAGAAACAGTATGAAGTGAGATGATCAAAAGTTGAAAATTAGGGATTAAAAGCTTGAATCACTACTACCTTATTAGCTTTTAAATCTATATATACCTGAGATCTTGGGATATAAAATGACAATCGAACAACAATTGACAATTGAACATTAAGTTTATTACCTGTTGAATCATGAATTTTACCTGAGAATGAGGCACTTGATCATTACAATTCTGCAAAAATGTCTCCATTACTGCGTATTTCTAATGGACAGATATATCTTACTATGTTGAGCACTGAGAAATAAAAATATATTTCAATGTAAACCTGCTTCATGGCAGTGTATTTGGTAGCATTGTTGTAACAGTACTTTACTCAAGAAGGCCATTGTGTGTGTGTGTGTGTGTGTGTGTGTGTGTGTGTGTGTGTGTGTGTGTGTGTGTGTGTGTGTGTGTGTGTGTGTGTGTAAAGGAATGATTGTAAAATCATTCCACAATGCATATATTAGCCTGGATCAAATTATTGATGGTGTAATACCGCTCCTGATTCAAAACAATTCTGGTCTGTAAGCAAAGAACATTGTACTAGCTAATTCTACTTCTGCTTAGCCCCCAAACAGATCAAAGCATGCACTATATGCAGTCGTACACCACTATGTGTCAGTGTAGTCAATACACCACCGGAAGTTTTAATCACAAAACTGGAAACCATATTAAAAAGCATGTGTTCAACAGAAAACTTTAAACTGCTATTACACTGGGAGATTTTAATCTAAAGAGACTAGAAGAATTTGTTAAACTACTCAGTAGAAGCTGCAATCACAAAGACCTTGAGCAAGTACTAGACAAAGATTAGCACAAACTGGCATTCATTGTTCGGTCTCATAATATCCAACTGGCAAACTGGCACATAGATGCAAAAAAAAAAAATTGATACCATAATAGCTTAAAAGATCACTGTTGAGTTATTGCTGTTTGGTCTTTAAAAAGACCAGAGAAACCAACACAAATAGTATTGTTCAGAAAAGCTTCTGAATCAAAAGTTCCAGCCTTATTTACCCTTTTAGATAACATTAACTAGAGTTGGTAATATGCCCAAAATGACCCATACTCACACCCAGCTTGCTACATAAAGTAGTTCTTTTTAGTGCAGTATAATTCCCTCCATAAACCTGATGACTCAGAGGGCAAACATGTCCTTGGCATACTACAAATATTGAACATCTAATAGAAAAAACAAAAACAAAGAAATAGCATAAAAAAATGGAAAATTAATCAATACAACTCACAGTTACACCAATAATACACTGAGCATGGAAAAAATAGCAGAGTGGCATAAGTACAACCGTAAGATCCAGACTTAAACACTTCTATTAGCAGTTAAGAAATTAACTAATAATGTTACAGATACGACCCCACTTAGTTTTAATTTTGCTGCTGACTATAAAAATGTTCTTCAGTTATCTGTAGTCTATTATAAAACAGACAGCCAATTCTCCTCCCAAAAAATTCTGCTGATGATGCATCAAAACTTCATCACCTAGTGAACTTCATCCCAGTTTTTACTTAAAATAAATTTCCTACAAAGAAACTGAAAAAGTTTACTTGAATATATGCAGAGCAAATCGGACGCTAAATTTAGCAAACCCCACTCTGGTTTTCTACAAATGACGGAACCAAAATTTTGAAACCCTTGACATATATTTTCACCTTATCACTTTCTTCAGGCATAATTCAAGTAAAACATGCTATAATCTTGCCACTGCCTAAGGTTGTATAGATTCACTAAAAGACTGTTTCTATTGCCAAAATATTTGAAAAAGACATTTTCAAGCAATTATTCCAGCATACCAATGGCCATGCCTTCTGATGTGATAACTAACATTGCTTTGCAATGACCAGCACAATCACTTTATACAACTGCTAACATGATTTTCAATAAGATCAATGAAGGTATGACAAGCTAATCAGTGTGGCACACTGTCTGACTTTAAAAAGGAGTTAGACAACTGGATGGGTGTCCATAAAGTCACTCCTGGTATAACTAACCTAGCCCACCTTGGAAAGAGGGCAGAGCATAAAGATGGGATATGGCAAGGCAGAAATGGCCTTGTGGCTCAGTTGCCTTGTAACTCTTATGATTCTATGCACTCTAATGGCTCATAGGTTAATAGGTTTATACTAAACGAATGACCACTGGGATCTTTATAAGCCTAGCCAAGCATCCCAAATGTATCAAGCAAGTCTATGTGCCTTAAAGGCTATTTTAAGGGGTATATGTAAACTAGGGCAACATTTACAATCTGCCTCTGTCCATTAGAGACATATGTGCTAGAAATGGGGTGTATTAATGATTTTCCATCCACTGGCCCATGTTTCCCTTGTATAGGGTCAGGGAAGGCCTCTGCTTCAAATGGTTGAAAAGCCTGTCCAAAGAAGGGGAATTCTCTGAGGTACGTGTCCTTCCAACATATCCTATTTATGCCACAAGCAAAGTTTAGATTGAGTAATTCTGATGCTATTTATTTTACAGATATACAAAAGGTCCATCAGAGTGTAATCCATGGGTGACTTGTATGCCAGGCATAGATTGCCTCTCAATAATCTGTAGAAAACAGAGAACAGTGATAAGGTTTTTTGATTATCTGCATAGGAAATGCTGTTTACATCCTGTATTTTTTTTTTGTGAACAGACTCTGTGGACATTCAGTTTGTTGTACATGCCTGGTAAAGTACAAATCAATGGGGGCATTGTTCTCAATGACAGCCCTGATGAGGGCTAAATACAGTGGAACTATGACTTCCTTTGATATTGATGCAGTGTTTATAACTTGAGCAGCATAGAATGATTCCCTTACTACCTTAGACACATGTTGGTCAACAGCCAGGCCACTATTTACATACTCCCCCAAATCCCTGACTACTGGTGTTACTCTTAGGGGTGTTTATTGATGAGGTAATTTCCTAGGGTGCTACTGAGTTTGAAGCTGTGCCTTTGCCAGGAATCATTTTCCCATGATAGCCTTTCCTGTTGGATGTTAGCACCTTTGGAGATTCTTTGACAAATCCTAGTTTACAATCATCTGCAAACTTGGTCAGCCAGAGGCCCTTGACATTGGCCTTAACTTTTAAGAAGTAGATGCCTAGAAGTAATGAACCCAGCGCAGAGCCCTGAGGGACTCAGTTAGTTATTGGCCTATTTGTGAAAGTGGCCTTCCCTCAGAGGTGTGGCTGGCTCAACTAGCATCCTGTGCTGGCCTGACAAACTAATGCCTCAATCCCTCAGCTCAAGTGAAGAGCACAAAAAATGACTTCTGCAAAGTTTCAGGAATGCCATTTGGCTTCCTGCAGAAAGTACCCAATCCATGCCATCCTTCCCCCATCTCTTAAGGTAAAGAACAATTTAAAAAAAGGCTCTGCAGTACCTGGGCTACTGAAATGCAGGAGCCAATCAGGTCCTGTCTCTGTACCTGACCCTCCAACCTTGCATTTTAAAATAGCATAAAAAAATGATGTTCCATCTTCAATTGGCACACCAACCAGTTGTCCAGATACATGCTCCCTCCTTCCTACCTAACTCTTTAATAGAAGAGCAAAAAAAAGTCAAGACCATGGGAATCCTGAAATGCAAGAGCCAATCAGGGTCCCATCTCTATGCCTTGTCCTCGACTGTCCTTTCTGTCATTTTAGTTTATACTGCAAACGGAACACTACAGCACTCAGGTTTTACTTTTTAAATTTTTTTTTTTAATTTTAAACTTTATCAAACTGCTTGCTACAATTAAGACCATACGGGGTGTGCTACAGCACTCAGGTTTAACCACAAATGCAATACTGGCTTTTAAAAGCTGGTATACATTAAAGAGCGATCAAAGGCATTTGCTCCTCTTGCCCCACCCTACCTATGCTACTGCCTCCCCTATCCTAACATCCTGGGTCCTATCTGAAAGCAAACTTGCTATCCTACATGTAACATAGAGATTTATGCCTATATTCACGAGTTTGTTTAAAATGCCTGAGCAGGGCATTGCACCAAATTCCTTAGCTGCATAATAGAAGGTAATATCCACTGTTTTGTCTTTATCCATTGCCTTGATGACCGTCTCAAAGACGTCTACCAGACTGTGTAGGCATGATCTATCCTTGATGAAAAGAAACTGCATTGGATCTAGTGTTTGACGGTTTTATCTACTCTTATTAATTATTTCCATGATAATTCTTTCTATGGCTTTCCATATGAGAATTGCAGACTTATGAGTCTGTAGTTCCTGGGGTCTATTGATGGCCTGCCATTCTGTAGAGGGAATACCATTGCAATTCTTCATATGACTGGCACAAAATCTGTCAGGAGGTTGTGGTTAAACAATGATTTCAGTGGACCAGATGGGTCATGTTTCAGACAATTTAGTAGGCATCCTGGGATATTATCAGGAGCCATCACTGCAGTGTTTTTGGTCTTAGACAGCACTTTTAGGACCTGCTCCCCAGTAATAGTTGGCAAGAGTAGTTTGGTGGTACTTCCTGGGTGGCCGCCACAAGGAAGGTTAAAACTGGAAATCAGTCTGTTGGCTCTATCTAGGTAGCTGCATTTGCAACCAGTTCTGCAAACTGATGTGGGGGGTACAGGTAGGGAGGCAGGTACTGATTCCATTGAGCTGCCTTTGAGGTTTCAGAATTACATCAAAAGTAAAGACCTATTGTTGAATCACTTTCTTAAAATATTTTTCAAGTGTTTTTTTCTTAATTTTCATGCCACGTCTGCCTTATCTTGTTCATATTGTTTGAAGTTTGTTTATTTATTTAATGTGTTAGTGCACCAGAGTAAAGTTTGGTTTGCTTATATTTTTCACAATGTGGCAGGCAATATTTGGTCATGCAGAGGTGTAAAAATTACCAAACTAGAGTCCCATACCATGTGTAAAGTGTGAATTACCCACACTATGCCATTATCACTACTGAACTATGAGGTTTTTTTTTTTTTTTGCCTGTTTTGATTTTACTAATTTCATTTTTAGATACATGAAATTGTCCTGTAAGCTGTCAATAACCACACTGTAATGTATTTGTGATCCTTTATTCAATACAATAGACAACATTAAAAATGCCATAGTATGTTCACATAAAGTCATATCATAAAAACAACCAGTAACCATTAAACATTAAGCTGGTTGGTGTCACCAAGCTTGCTCCAGCTAACCTTTATAGGACCAGATATGTGACCCAATCTACCTTCGATCTGGTGGTAAAGCAAGTACCAATTAAGTATTGCAAACCAAGTCAAACAACTCTTGACATGGCCACCAGTTAATGTGAACCTAACCTGCATGACAAGTTTAGGCTGCTGAGCATAAATAGGGGGAAAACAAGGGAAGGGAAGGCACAAGGCAGTTGCCTAATAAGACCCATGTCTTTGGATGTGGCAGCAAGATGGTCTTGGAGCCACTGATAAAAACTGATGGAAGGCCAATATTGCTCACCTTACAAATCAGGTGACCGAGGACCCACTCCTACAAAAAGCTCACAGACAATGCGACTTTCTGGTAAGTTGTCCTTGCCCTCTAAAATGAGTCAATAACTGCACTGTAATGTCTTTTCAACCATGTATTCAATACAACAGACAACATTAAAAATGCTACAGTATGTTCACATGTAATCATATCATAGAAACAGCCAGTAGCCATTAAACATTAAGGCAGTTGGTGTCACCAAGCCTCCTTTATAGAACCGGGTGCATCATCCAAGCTACCTTTGACTTGGTGGTAAAGTGCTTTAAGTCTTGCCTCCCAATCCAAATACCTCTTAACATGGCTATTGGTTAAACTGAACCTAACCTGCATGGTGAGTTGATGTTGCTGAACACAAACAGAGGCGAAAACAAGGGGGGAAAGCCATATGGTAGCTGCCTAATAAGACTCATGTCCTTGGGGGTGGGAACAGAAGGCCTTTGAGCTGCTGACATAAGTTGACAGGAGGACAGTGTCACTTACCTTAAAAGTCAGGCGACCAAGGACCCGACTCTAATCCCTGCTCGTGGACAAAGTGACTTACACATAAGTCATCCTTATCTTCTAAGCTGAGTCAATAACCACACTATAATACCTTTGTAACCCTTTATTCTATACAGCAGAGCACATTAAAGATGCCACAGTATGTTCACATATAACCATATCATTACAACATCCAGTAACCATTAAACATTAAGCTGGTTAGCATCATCAATCCTGTTCCAGCTAACCTTTATATGACCCAAGCTACCCTGGACCTGGTGGTAAAGCTCTTTAAGTCTTTCCTCCCAACCAAAAGACCTCTTGACATGGCCACCGGTTAAACTAAGTCCAACATGCATGGTGAGTTGAAGCTGCTAAGCACAACCAGGGTGGAAGGCAATGGGAGGAAAGCCACAAGGCAGCCAACAACCCAGTATGCCTCCATGATATTACCCCCTTAGTGGCCTCGAGCCTATGCTATCTGAGTTCCTTAAAAAATGGCCTGCAGGTTACTTCTTTAAAAAAATTCCTCGATGGCCAGAGAAATGACTAAATTAAACAAATCAAAACCTAACTTTTTCAAATGTACTTTACCACCTGTATAAAAATAAGAGTCCAATTTGTCAATTTTGTAGTGGATGACTTGAAATATGACTTGTCAGGCCTCACCTGACACTCTATAATTAATGAAGCACCTAGACATCTCAATTGCTCCAGAACTCCTAGCTCCTTCCGAATGGATTATTGGCACAATCAATGATCAAAACAAAACTATTTCTAGATACAGAGTGTGCAGTCTGTTTATATCCAATAGGATTCTGGCCAGTAGGATTTTTTTGGAAACCTCATCAAGTCATCCCCCCAGGTTCATTAACATGACCTTGGGCAATCTTCCATTTGCTAAGCTGATGCCAAATCTTCCAAAACTGAAACCATAAAGGAATCGGTCCTCAATTTAATTTTTAAACTGTATGTACTTGCTCCACCTGTTTAATCTGTAAGAGTGGAGAACTTGTTTTTAGCGTTTCAGTTCAGTATATTACCTAGTGGCAAGCACACCTTACCGTGTCACATATTGCTTGACCCTCACACCTCACCACCTTAGTTCCAGCTAACTGTATTAAAGAAAAAAACCCGAATGTTAGTTTAAATAGTTTTCAACTTGGCAAGTGCCCATAAAACATACGTATCTCTACCTAACCTTGCAGGCAGTCTTTAGCATTAGTTTCAACTGGCAGTTTTTTCTTTTACTGTAGTTTTTCTCACCTTTCTTGGCTCATCTTGCTTCATTCCCCTACCCTACCTTCATTCTCACCCATCCCCCATCAATTTCATTTATACTCTGCCTCTCCCATTTCCTCTCAATATCCAATCACAAACCATCCCCTCCCATTCCCACCATCTAACAAATCTCATATAGCCACATATTACTTCACTACCTGTCACTTCCTTACTAACAACCAATAGTAGCCAATCATTCCTTACACACTGCACTCACACCAAACCCCTAGTCAAATATCACTGCAACCCTCACAAACACTAACAATGTTACTTTTACACATAGTTGCAACTACCTTTCTTATAACCACTTATCTAATTACTTATTGCCATTTACTACACATTACAATTTTCTCTTTACCGACATTAATCAACACAGCCCAACCAACCAACACTCACCCAATCACTTTAATATCACCATACCTCTACAACTACTCCCTCTCAGAACTATTCTCAGTGAATTATTCTCCCACCCAACCAACTTCTAACCTGTTTCATAATTATGCAATATTACTCTCAAAACTTGTCAAATTATTCCCATGCAATCTTTCTCTACTTAATCAATCAGGGGATATACACCCTAACCCTAGGCCATAGTTGACCTCCAAACCAAAACCACCACAAAATAAACTCAACCAACAAAACCACACATTACTCCTACAGTAGTTCTGACCTCCTACTATTAAATATCAACCTAAGAAGTATCCTAAATAAAGCTGAACGATTCCATGCAACCTTCAACCTATATACCCCAACATAGTTATACTATCTGAAACCTGGTTAACTACTAACACAGGGTTACAATATTCATCGATTAGATAGAATTAATAAGCAAGTTGGTGGCATTGCAATTATATATAAAGACACACTTAACCTAGAATGATTAGACAACCACCCACATGATCCAAATTGTTAAGAAGTACTTGTATCTAACCTACAACTAAGCAATAACAAATGTATCATTATCTTAGCAGTCTACATCCCCCCAGGAAACAATTCTGCAATAATTGAAAATCTACTTAATTGGGCAGCAACCAACTTTAACCAAGAAAGAATCATCACAGGAGATTTCAACCTAGGCTGGTCTTCCTGCTCTTCTGATACCCCATGCTATATTAACCTTTTTGGCTTTACCCAAATCATCACCACCACAACTGGGATTAAAAAACACAGCAAGAAACATTTCACACTTGACTGGATTCTCATTAATAGACCTTCTTCATGCCCTTATTCTGGGTGTCTCCCAGATGCCCTCAGTGACCACAGACCCACCTTCCTCCTAAGACAGAAAGTAATCTCTAAAAAAAAAAAATCATATACAGGCGAATCCATAACACTGAGGATTTCTCTAACACTACGTTTGACTCCCTCTTGAAACGATATAACTGGTCCCCACTAAAATACCTCCAATTAGATAATGGAACTCAATACTTTAATGACACATTCATGGAAATCCTAAATGAAGTAACTTCCATCAGGAAAATCCATGTAAAACTAAACCAACCCCATGGCTAACAAAACACACTAAACTACTTATGAAACAAAGAGGTAGAGAATGGTCCCACTATCCAGCCATCGAAGACCAAACAACTCTGCAAAAGTACTAACAATTAAGGAATGTAGTCAAAAAACTAATAAAAATAGACAAAAAACTACCTTTCAACAGCTCAACAAAAACATCAAAATAACCTCCCAAACTTCTGATATTTATAAATCAAATTCTCAGTTCTAAACATTCCTCAACCCCTAACCCCCCAAAATCACCAAAACCATAGCCACTCAATTCAGCTCTCACTTTACTAATTGCATACTATCACTAATAAATCACAACATTACTAGTCCACTAGTTGTACCCACTACCTCTGCCATCAATTCTACAGCATTTAACCTTAAACCAATACCTATAAGCTACATTACCAAACTTTTCACTCGACTGAAACCTTCAACTCTAGCAGCCGATCTGCTACCCAATGAATTCCTGAAGCTGGCAGCTGATGCCATCTCTTACCTAGTCTCATTACTAATAAATAGGTCCATCTCTGAGCAGTATGTCCCCAAACTCTGGAAGATATCTCATAACATCCACCAACACAAAGGCAGCACCTCAACACTAATATCAAACTACAGACCCATCATAATACTCCCCCCCTTGCCAAAATCCTCAAGAAATATATACATTCACAAATCATGCCCTATCTCCTGAACAATAACCTCCTCTCAGACACACAACATGGCTTCAGACCCAATCATAGCATCACATCTGCCCTAATTTGCTTCACAGACATTGTTAACCAAGCAAGAAATAATTAGTTTTATATTTCTTCAGTTTTCCTAGACAAGTCAAAAGCATTTGACACTGTCTTGCACCAAAAACTTTTATACCAACTAGCCACATCAAACGTCTCTCACTCCTCCCTATCATAGTTCCATAGTTACCTGTCAGATAGACAGCAAATTGTTAAATGGCTAAACAATATATCCTCACTCTTACCGGTTTCAGTAGGTCTACCCAAGGTTCCATATTTGGCTCACTACTCTTTTCAATCTTTACAAATGATCTGAAATCAGCCACCACATCAGCTAATATTATACAATATGCAGATGTTTCTACACTCATCTGCTCTGACACCTCAATCCCCAACCTTTTGCAAAAAACACAAAAAGCATTCACATATGTAAAAAAAAATACCTTTCCACCAAACAATTAATACTCATCCCCAACAAGACCAAACTTCTGTTATTTACCTACAATAAAACATCTCAACTCCCCCATCCCATTCACCATCTACTCCATTAACAACACCAAAATAGAGCCAGTTGACCACACAAAACTCCTGGGTATCACCACTGACAAATCCCTCAGTTATGACCTGCACATATCCCAAACAATCAAAAAGGTCCATATAAAACTCGGGGCACTCTACAGGACCAAATCATTCCTCAACAAAACCACGAAAATTGCCATTGCCCAAAGCCATCTACCATCCACTCTGTTATACGCCTCATCAATATTCACTAACTTAAAGAAAACTAATCTAAGTTAACTAGATGCCTGCTACAACAAAATAGCCAGGTTTGCCACAAGCGTCCCATGTAGAACACACCATTGTTCAGCTCTTTGCAAACTAGACTGGCTAGAACTCCCAAACCTATTATGCCTCAAGCAATTCACCATTTGCCACTCCCTCATCCGTCTACTAGACAAATGCCCAGCCCTTAAAAACCTAGTAAAACCCTATACTATCAATAGAACCCTCCACTTATCCAACAAACTTCTTCTAGAAGTCACTAAATTCACTAATAGCTATGGGAATGCCTTATTCTCAAAGCACATCTCCAAAAGGTGGAATTCAATTCGCAGCCCATTCTCGGCACAGCTAATCCCTCCAAATTCAAAACTCTTTTCAAGGCCCATTCGACTAATAACTAGCTATGCTCCTGCTCATCACCAAGGTGACCCCTTTATTCTTTTTAGGATTCTATGTAATCAGTATTTACTATGTATCTCCCCAGGCCTCTGCTGAACATGGGCTATGTTTTAAGCTCAGTCAGACACTCCCAGTAAATAAATGTAAAATAAATAAATAAATAAATAAAATAAAAGATCCAATAAGGCAAAGTGATGAACTAACCATATGTTATGATCTAATGAGGCAGCATGTCTGGGCAGGCTGACCAATGCTTGGATTGCATTCTCTTGATTAAGGAATGTCCCAACATCCAGATAACCTCCTTCCCTAAAACAGAAATGAAGGGGTTAGTGCCTGATGGATAACAAGAAGGTGTCAGACACCCACTTTTTTGTTTTTTGCATGATCTTAGCCAAATGTCTCTCCATGGCTAAGTTGAAAGTGTGGCCTATTTTAACTGAGTGGAATGAGTACCCCTGAGTATGTATGCCTTGCCTGATGATGGCCTTCCATAAGAAGATAAGAAGATTTTTACCTCTGATAACCTAATGGGTTTCCCACCCTCCCAAGTGAAAACCAGGCCTCACCTAACATCCCAGGGGGTGATGTTGTGCAGTAGGTTAAACTAGTGAATTATCCAAATGGCCAACCACCACAATTTATCTAAATGTACTTGCTGACCTTTACCCGCTTGGTCCATTTTGGATTGTCTAACCCATAACAAAATAAACGCTCTGTGAATTACGAGATCCTTCCAACAAAGGGAGTTTAAAAATTCACTAGCAGAGAAGCCACCTGCATATAATGAAGTGAATAAGGTAGCCAGGTAAGAAAAAGTACAAAAATCAGTAACTGTACTATGCAAACCCCGAACAATGATAACAAGGAGGTGCTTCCCTATCAACTTCCTGGAATCATTTGAAGCACCTTAAATATTCTGCCAGCCCTTGATCAACCTGCCAGACAGCCAATGGCTGAAGAAGTCCTGAAGGCCCAAGAAGTATGCCAACCCGCCTAAAGCTGCTAAGTGATGGGCGAATCTCCTAGTGAACATCTGAAAACTAGGAAGTGAAGGTCCAAAGACAATACCCAGACTCTGTGGCAATGGGGCAAGGACCTATAAAATTCTTTGAAAGTTTGACTGATGATGAATATTTTTTCCTAGACTTTCTGGACCATGAACTAGCCAGCAACAATATGGCTACTCTTCTCCAATTAATGAAAATTCTGGAGGAATTACAGTGCCATTTGGTTCTAAAAGATTGGCTAGTCACAGACACCTGATGAACTGAAAATGAGGAAAGGCTATCAGCAATAGGATTGTGGTAGTCGGCACATGCATATTAGAAAAAAGTCAAATTAATTTCCAAACTTAATAAAACTAAAAGTCTAATTATAGCATGTACTAATTTGGACTTACAACATTGTTTATTGAGGGCATGGACAACTGCAACATTGTCTAAATTAAATGAAACTCTACACTAGAGTGACTACCCATACAGGGAAGATCACAAGGAAAGTAATATCCTTCCTCCTGTCTGCTGACCAAGACTCCAGCTGTTTTTCTGTGAACCAGCTACCTTGGAAGTAACCTCCCATACCAAGCTGTCCTGCTGCATCCATAAAGAGATTAAGATCACTGGAAGAAATGCAAGCCAATTGCCAGAACAACATGCCATTGAATTGGTTCAAGAATGTGAACCAGTGATGGAGGTCTTCTTTAACCCTTCTTGCCAGATGAACCCTGTAAAGCTTGGATTGGTTTCCTTTCAGCAAGTCAGAAATGGACCGGAGGAAAGTCCTGCCTGATAAAACTGCCCTGCAAGCAAAATTCAATAGCCCATGAACCTGGATGAAATCCCTGTGTAGGCTTTATTGACCCCCCCCCAAAATTTCCAAATTAAATGACTAACCTGTTGCAATTTGCTTGGGGTAAGTTTAAAAGATCTATTGGTGGTATCAAATACTAAACCAAAAAGGTCAAGACCTAACCCGGCCCTTCTGACTTGTCACTGGCCAGTGGAATTACTAAGCTACAATAAATCTCTTTGAAGACCATCATACCCTAAACTACCCCTTCCTGTCCTTCACCCACTATCAAAAAATCATCCAGATAGTGGGTTGCTGACAGATGGTGTCCCCTGCACTGCCAAATATGATGCAAAGCTGTGCTGAATAGTTCAAACGTAGAGTTAGCCACTAAGCATCCCATGGGGATGATGCTTTGAAAAAGAACTTCCCATCAAACTGAAATCCCAAACATGGCCAGTCCTCCTGCCTAATGGGAAAAAGCTGGAATGCCAACTGGATGTTCAATTTGCAAAGTCAAGGGTTATAATAGCTCAAGATGGCCTCCGCCGCTGCCTAAGCCAAGGAAGAATAACATATTTTAGCCTGGTCTTTGTCGATGAAATCACTTACTGAGGTACTTGCAGGCTGTAAGAAGTTATGAAACAGCCTGTACTCACCTTCATGTTTCTTAGGAACTAGACCAATGGAAGAAATTTTTAAAGTGAGCCAAGGAGAAGGCATGGAAAAGGGGCCAATTACCCTGCCTGCTGCCTGTTCCTTTTCAATTAGCTTAGCTGCAATGTCTTTGAGACCTTTAATGGATGAGAGGTTTATAACTGACTTCCAGTCTAACAGAACCAAAGAATCAGTCTTGAAACCTTTACCGAAACCTTTGAGAATGACTATGGCAGCACATCTGTCAGGTTAATGAAACAAAAACTGTGTCAATTTATCTAGTCTGATTGCAGAGTGTGAGGGATGAGGACTGGTCAAAATCCCTCCCAGGAGTGACTTTGTGTCCTTGTAAAAACTGCCTGCCTCTGGGAGAGTTATCCTGTGTGTTCCCCCAAGGCATCCCTTGAGGTGAGTTGAAACAACACCATGCCTCTCCTGTCCTATGATCCCCCAGCACCTAGAAGTAGGGTGACCTTTCCCAGAACTGGAACACAAATGAGTGAACTTACAAGACAGCCAGGGCACTTACTATGGTTAAAAGCCCAGCAGAACCTACCCTCCCTATTGTTTCTAGTAACACTGTTCATCTCAGGCTTGCTCGACTTGTCCAACATGGCACTCAGCCAGATGTCAGGGTGCCTTAGTACCCAGCTGAGGGACTTGAGTATGGCTTTTAATTTCCAGAATTGCTGATCATAATTTGACCAGCCCAAGACTCCTATGATGTGATGAGCTTCCCTAATGGCCACCAAGTATGCCAGTAAAGGTAGTGTCAGGCTTGGATCCTTTTCTGTAGTCACTCCCATGAAGACTACAAAGCCTAACAACCACTTAACCCAGTTTTTCACCATCACCCTAGCTGAGGCCTTTTTTCCAATGGCTGCAAGAGATTTCATCAAATCCTTGTGAGTAGCATTGTTGGTGTCAATAATGTGCCTTATTCCTCCTGCATCTGCCAAGTCAAATATCTCCACAAATCCCTCTTTGAGAATCTTTTCTTTAACTCTGATGGGGACCTGAGACATAATGTGAGATGCAGGGGAGGTGGAAAATGAAAGATTCAGTTTAGCCATGCACAATAAAAACTGAGTAACAGCAATAACTGGATCAGATGTCACAGCACCATTAGATAAATGACAGTCTCAGTCCCAGTCTGTGAGTTGGGTAAAGATGCAGATGAAATCTAATCCAACTTGACCCCTCCTATCTCTCCAGGAAAGAAAACAGGGGTGGAGCCAAAGTTCCTTTCCAATGCAAAGTCAAATTATGTAACCCTTCCTTCATCTGGCAAAGAACTGAAAAACTCTTCCAAGTATTCCTCAGGAGAATGGCCTCTATCATTCAACCCTGCCACTGGTGTCCCCCCCACCATGTCATTAACTTCAATTTCCAGTGGGCCTTTTGCCAGCATTGTTGGATTAACCCTTGGACCTAAGGCATTTCTTTTTGTTTTCCTTCGTGACCTCTCACAAGGAGTGGGCTCATCCACCAACTCTTCATCAGGAGTCATAACTGCTCCCTTCCTGTAGCTCTGCCCTTGTTCCATTGTCTGCACTGCCTCCAAATCAGAATGCAAACTTTGTCATTCCTGCTACAGGCATAGCCATCTGTCCTTAAAAATCTGCACTTGAGGGGGACTTACAAAATAGAGAAAAGTTAGGATTATACTTGCCAACTTCAACCAGCTGAGGAAATGAGGGGAAAAAATGGGTCTATATTATATACTCGAACATTTAGCTTGTCGAACACCTAAATGCAACAGCTAAATAGCAAAAGCTTAAAATCACGGCCAGTTCCAAAAATTTTGTCATAGGGAAAAAATTTGCTTGCCCGTCCAGCAATAAAACAAACTTTCAAACCATAATTAAGTGGGGGGCTTCACCCTCACACTGCCCAATGCATGGGGCTGTGCCCCCACACCCCCCTAACTAAATATACCAGCCCCAAGATTACTCTACATTGGGGAAAAGGGCAAATCCCCAATAACGGCCAAGTTAATTTTTTCCCCTGTGAAAAAATTCACGGAAGTTGCCATTCGTGGTTTTAAGCTTTCTCTGTTTAGCTGTCAACATTTAGGTGTTCGGCAAGCTAAACCTCCACTGTTGTGATATAGACCTGAAAAAAACACCTACATCTTTCATGAAACCAAACCTACAGTGAAATACCACCTATAGTAATGTTAAATTATGCTGAACTGCCTGAATTCCAAAGAGATGCAAAAATCCCATGTAGGACTGGATGTCCTGCTGCTGTGGAGTTCTAGAATGCCACCACTTACTACACTGAGCACCTTGATTTGCATTCACAAATGTCCTTAATAAACACAACAGGGCCCTATCAGAGAGAAAAAATACTTCACTTCAATTATTGTCATTATTTATTAAGTACAGAAAAATGTTATAAGTACAGAATCAAAATTTAGTTCCCTGTTGAATAGTATAACCTGGATTCATACCTCTCTGCTGTACAGATTTTTGCAAAAAATTCAGATTTTTGTCTCACATTTTTGATCTTTTTCTCATAAAATTGTGATTTTCTGGCAAATCACTGGTAAATCATTGAGGGTTGAAGTCAGAAAATAATGACAAACATTTGAGATTCAGACTCCATACCCTTCAGAAAATTCATGCTAATGCAAAAGCTATTATTCTATTAACTTTCTATGTTTGTAAGAGCAATATTTAAAAAGTGTCCCTATTTTGGGCCTTTGTCTCCCCATTATTTGTGGCTTTGTCCAGATTCCTTGACTCAGAGGTTGAGAGGTATGCCTGGATTATGCATACATCTCCCTAGAAGTAGAATGTAGTAAGATACCAAACAAAGTACAATTAGAGTTGCTGTCTGTCTGCACTCAGCAGATGGGACCAAAAGTCCCCCGTAGACTGGAGTCCTGCAATTACGAAGTTCCAGCACTGGCACTTCACAACCCAGGACACCTTAATTAACCCGCACTAGGTTTGTCACCTCTCAATGTATAAAGTGGAACACTTTTTCTGTACAAATTTGAGATTCCATAGGACTAAACATATTCACAACCAACAGAAAGGACAGAACCCCTCTTTTGCTAAAACAAAAACCTATTGTTGTAGTATTAAAATTGCTTACGTATTTTCGTATAAATCTTAGCAGTTTCAGATATGAACAACTGATTTATTCAACTTCCAAAGAAAACTTAGGAAATATCCTTTGCCCTAAAATCTCATGACACCTGCTATCCTTCAGTCCTTTTCACAGGACACAACTGACTCAAGAGACACTATTCCTCAGAACGAAGGATGGGTGGTAAGCCTACACTGCATACATGTCCCTAATGAAAACAACTCACTGGTAACTTCAGCCATGATAAAGTAATAGAAAGAAAGCAGTCCCCACTTTAATATCCATTCTAACTTATTAAGTACAATTCAGCAGTATTTCTCTAAAACACTAGACTTCCAGGAAACAAGAGGGCAGAGCCAAACTGAGACAGACATGGGGGTGTTCCTGAAAATGAGAACAGATGAAAGGCACAATCCTGCACACTGGTCTCATTCCAACATCTAGGTAATCAGGTACATGTCAAAAGGTTAGCTCCAATAACTTGTGAAACTGCCAGAATAAGAGAATGGCAACAATATGACTTTCTGAAGTAAGAGAAGACTATAAGTCAAGCAACTACGCTATTGTCAACATCAATTCGCCAACTTTTATCACAACCCGCAGTCCTCACAATTCGTCACTGTCCCAAGGAACCAACCACACTTCTACACTCAGTACATGGCACCACACATCTTATTGTATAATTACTTTTTTTAATTTTACTTATTATTTATTCAAATATATATATGGGTCTAACTGATAACTCTGACACGCCAAAACACTGACAATGAAATAACCAACATGAAAAAAATGAAAAAAAAAAGTTCAAATACACGAAACTTCACATACCCGACAAACCAAAATCACGACAATCAACAAAACAAATACTTTTCCCAAAAACACACACAACACAGGCACACCAAAAATCTTACAGACCTACACTAAACCTTACATACACAACTATCTATGCACTAGCCTTAACCCAAACCCTAACCCTAAGGTCCGTCACTATCGCACACTTACCTTAACTGCACCCTAACCCTAACTCACTTAACCCGCCCCTAAACCTAAACTCCATCACTATCGCACACTTGCCTGACCCGCACCCTACCCTAACATCCATCACTATCACACACTTACCTTACCCACACCCTGACCCTAACGTCCGTCCCTATCGCACACTTACCTTAACATGTCGGTGTTCTCAGCATCGGGATTCTCAACTGTCGGTCTTCTCCGTTGTCGATCTTCCATTGTCGGTGTTCTCGTTGTCGGCGTTCTGTGATTTCAGCGTTTTCAGGTAGACCTATATACACACACATATATATATATATATATATATATATATATATATATATATATATATATATATATTATTTTATATTAAAAAAAACCTGTTTCCAGCATCCGTCTACTTGAAAAGCCATCCCAAAAATGGCAGAAATCAAAGAGGCACAGCGTAGACCCCATGATGTCTGCCAAAAGCAGAAAAAGCCCCAAGCCAACGAATACTCATAGGAGTACTGACCCATACGGTATCTGACACCTGGCTCCTTTGAACTGCTAACAAAAACTGATAGAAGAAACATTTTGGATATTCTGAATGACATCCAGTTGTCTCAGAATATTTTTTATATTATTGACACCCACACTATATTCTATCAGAAATGCTCTAATATAATCATTTTTATTACTCTCTGTAATCTGAGTATCAGCATCTAACTATGCTCTAGAATGAATAATAGGCCTATGCATACCCCTTCTGTTAACAACTTCACTGACAAAAGCAGCATCAAATCCTTTTTCAATAAACTTTAATTTCAGATCTTCTTAGCCTGTCTTAAACCAATCAGATAAAAGATGAAATAAGCAAATTGCCTGTTTTAATAACATTTTTCTCAATATACTGTGCATGTATAACAGTGGTATCATACCTCTCAACTGTACAAATTTTTGCAGAATGTCCAGATTTTTGCCTCATATTTTTGATCTGTTTTTCATAAAACTGTGTTTTTTTGGCGAATTAGTAGCAAATTATTAAAGACTGAAGTTAGAAAATAATGACAAATATTTGGGTTTCAGACTTCATACCCTTCAGAAAATCCATGCTAATGCAAAACCTGTTATTCTATCAAATTTCTAAGTTTGTAAGAGCGATATTTAAATTTGCCCCTATTTTTGGGCCTTTGTCCTACTTTTGTTAATGGTTTTCTCCAGATTTCTTGCTGTAAGACTTTTGAGAAGTATGAGTGGCATACATATAGTGGCTTTCAATATATACATATGGTGAAATGTCTGTTTGCTGTATCATATTTCAATACAATGCTTAAAACTGCAGCGACACTCCTTAATATCTTCATAAAAAATATTGAAAATTGTGCAGAAATGAAATAAGCAAATTGCCTGTTTTAATAACATTTTTCTCAATATACTGTGCATGTATAACAGTGGTATCATACCTCTCAACTGTACAAATTTTTGCAGAATGTCCAGATTTTTGCCTCATATTTTTGATCTGTTTTTCATAAAACTGTGTTTTTTTGGCGAATTAGTAGCAAATTATTAAAGACTGAAGTTAGAAAATAATGACAAATATTTGGGTTTCAGACTTCATACCCTTCAGAAAATCCATGCTAATGCAAAACCTGTTATTCTATCAAATTTCTAAGTTTGTAAGAGCGATATTTAAATTTGCCCCTATTTTTGGGCCTTTGTCCTACTTTTGTTAATGGTTTTCTCCAGATTTCTTGCTGTAAGACTTTTGAGAAGTATGAGTGGCATACATATAGTGGCTTTCAATATATACATATGGTGAAATGTCTGTTTGCTGTATCATATTTCAATACAATGCTTAAAACTGCAGCGACACTCCTTAATATCTTCATAAAAAATATTGAAAATTGTGCAGAATTTTTTATATTTCAGCTTTTAGTAAATAGGGTGTAGAATCTCGTCCATTTTGCATTCAACAAGGTATAAGAAAGCCACTCCAAACTCTGTATAATTTCATATGAAGCATCCAGGTACTGCTCCCAGGTGTCCTCTTAATCTCTCTTACAACAATGATAATAATAATAATAATAATAATAATAATAATAATAATAATAATAATACTAATAATAAATAACAAGGTAAAGATTGAAAGGGGAAAAATGCATCATTAAATAAAAAGCTCTGGAGCCTCAACTCAAAAGCCTTATGCTTGGAAGAAAACGGTGATAAAACAAGAGATTTAATGTACACAGTCTATTTCCTGAGTCTGAGTATGCAACTCATGCTAAACGAGGAGTTTGCTTTTCAGTTTCCACCATTCGGACTTATTTACAAAAACACCATTTCCACCAAGAAAAATATCTTTTTAAATTGTTCATCTCCCTTACTAATATCAGGTGACATATGACAAGCAAGGACATCAATGACCTATTTTTAACCAGTGAAATAAGAAAAGGAAGATGACTGTTTCTTTTCTTTTCTTTTTACTGCCAAATATCCTATCTCCTCCCATTCAAAGCTGCTTAACTGAACTTGAGCTGCCTTGGTTATAGATCATGGTCTGCTTGCTGTGACTGCAATGGTACAGTGTTTTTCCTGTTGCTAAGGTAAATAAAAACAAGCATGTTGTTGGTTATTCTTTCTTCTCATATGTGACACTTCCTTGTAATCGTACATTGATCAGCCCTTGTGCAAGTTAACTTCCTGCCCCTATTTGAACAGACTGATTTCTCACATAATGATATGGCCTCACTTTGGTACTCTTCACAATGTGAAATCTGTTCCCTTGTATGTTGTGGGAAGCACTCTTTGTACCATAAACTGGGCAATGTGACGTACAATGTCTAAGACATACCATAGCACCTGTGCATTGTGGGCAGACAATCATAAAATGAAAGAAAAAAGTCCATTATGCCAGGTCTATCATTTCTGCCTTATATCTTTCAAATGAATCACAGAACAATTAGATCCATCTAAAAATACCCCTGTACAATATTGATGGAAAACTGAAATTACAGATGTATCGTGATATCAGGGAGCTCAAGAAACAACATACAGGACTAATTGGGTATGAATGTAGGAGAATTAAGAGTTTGGAAAGAAGAAAAAGAAGCATAATGGCTAGGGAGAGAGATGTAATCCAAATTAGTTTGGAAACTGACAACATGTATTTGGGGAATGTAACATGTTCTCAGCATTCTGGGGGGAAGGCTGAAAGAAGATAATTTGAATTGATAATATTGTTTTAAATTATGACATTGAAAACATTAGGTATAGCACTACATGAAGATTAAAATATTACTGCTTCATTTTGGCTCTGAAATGTGGGAAATAAACTGATCATTTGTCAATTTTTTTATGGAAAATTTAGTTTACAATTTTTATCATGAAAGAAGTATATATTTGAATGATAAATAAGTACTATTTGCAGGAAAGCATGGCCAAAAGTAAGTTTGTATTTAGATACAATACAGTATCTTATTTAAGTAGTATACTTTTGATAATTTGTCCTCCACACACACACACATACACACACACACACACACACACACACACACACACACACACACACACACACACACACACAAAAGTTGTATTAAAGAATGTAACACTTTAATTTTGAGATATTTGAGATATTTCTGGTATCCCAATAAACCAAGAATTTCTTTAAACCATCATATGACAGACTGAGCAGTAGGAGGGATAGGGCTACCAGATCTAGAATTATATTCATTATCATCAGTTATAAAATTAGCATTAATTAGATTAATAGCACATGGCTAGATGGGAAGAGTGTTTAGTAAATCTTTTTATAAACTCTAAACATAATAGATACTCTAATAATTATCTCATACTAAATACCAGTCTGCATTGATTATTAAAGGATTACCTTATAGGAAAATGTCAACAAACAAGTGACTCCTATTACATTTCTACTATATTAAACACTTTTAAACATGTTATATATAGAAACCTAGTAAATAAAGCATGGATCTTCCTTATATTTCTTATGGAATATACCCAAAATAACATCTCCACCTCAAAGTTAGAAACAATGATCATATTTAAAGAGAAAAATCTGCTAAACTGGTTTCAATTAATGAAAGATGAAAAGCTACATTCTGTTGATTATATTAAGAACAAATAATGTGGCTAGGTGTATAATCCTGCAGATAACATGTAGAAGGGGACATTAAGTTAATGCAACCAAGGATAAGAGATCATATCCCAAAATTAATTGAATATCTAATATTCTTAACGCAAAAAAAAAACACACTGGGATAGGGTCTCATATCTAAATTATATAGAGTTGTCAGGAGAGAAACAAAAAGTCTCTTATCTAAATTATATAGAGTTGTCAGGAGAGAAACAAAAAGTCTCTTATCTAAATTATATAGAGTTGTCAAGGGAGAAACAAAAAGTTGCAATGACAATTACTGGAACTATTTTACCCAAATTAATAATAGACCTCCGAGTAAAGAAGATAAAAAAAATTCTAATATGTACTAAACATACAATGTTATCTCCTATATGGAATCTCTTTACTTGGAAATTTTTGCATAGATCTTTCTTCACACCACATAAAACTGAATTAATGTTCAAACAAAAACAAGTTTGTTGGAGATGTAAACAAGAACTTAAATCAGAGTGGCAATACATTTTTTGACTGTACTGTCTTAACAAGTTATTAGAATAACGTTAATTTATTTTTATAGGCTTTTATGCAGTTAAATTTGTTTCATCTAAATCACTAATCCTTTTTAACACTTCTATTCCTATATGTGTTAAAAGAATGAACTATTGCATTTTGTGGTCTATACTATCAATAGTGAGAAAGGTTATAAGTCAGATTTGGAAGAACAACTCTACACCCTCCTTCAAAAATGTATGAATATTGCAGCTGAAGTCTGTCACCTGGAAATCATTACAATGAAGTCAAGAACAACCAGGATTACCTCTTACTAAAATGCATTGACAAAACTTAGAGATCTGCTTGACAAGCAAACATAACTGCATTTTAGATTTAATGTAATGCATAAATACTTGAATGACTTGATGGTTAATGGACAGTCCTGTAAATAGTTGTTTTTTCTTTTATGTGTGAGGTTTAGTTGATTTTTTTTAATTTATTATGTTCACAAATTTCTGACTGTAAATATTGTTGTGATTATTTTGCAAACTGAAAATCCAATAAAAGCTTTTCAAATTGAAAATCCAATAAAAACTTTAAAAAATTAATAAGTGTGTATTGTAATAGATATATATTTAGATTTGAAACTGTTGGAAAGGCAATGAATGGGTATGATAAGACAGATATAATGTAGTTATTCTGGCAATTTTGTATGATTCGTATATGCTAAATGTGAACCATATTAAACTAGTCTGTGTGTGTGTGTGTGTGTGTGTGTGTGTGTGTGTGTGTGTGTGTGCGCGTGTGTATTATTTTACCAGTATCTGTGTTGCCATTAATTATATATGCATTTGCATTATATGTGAGTGGAACTTTATTTTCCTTCTTTATCCATTGTTTTCTCACATTTTCCTCCCTTGTCTGTTTCAATTTCTTGTTTAATGACGTCTATTGGGAAAAAAAGAACTTCAAACCATAAGTACTCCCTCTTATTGTAGACAGTGTGACCATAACATATGTCAGAGGCAGTGAGCAAGATAGATGGAACACCAAAACAAAGTTGAACTAAAACAGATACATACATAGTCACTGTAGATAAAAGGAGGTAAAATTGAAACATTCATATCTGCACTGAAAAACATATGTTACAGAGTAAATAAATAAATTCAAATGATCAAAACAGAATAGCAAGACAGAAAGAGAAGTGAAAGTAAAGTAATATGAATCAATAACTGAGGGTAGAACTTGTGAATGTTCTGCTGTAAGCTCAAAGCAGTTCCCTTGTAATGTAAGACAGTGTGCGGCCATTTCTGATATGTGACGATTATGAATTTTGCCCTTGAAGTGCTGTATATGGCTTTTGCTGGTCTCCATTTTTGACACTGTTTAGCATGTTACTATGCCTACTATTATGCATGAAGTAGCATATTGGAATGTTGATAATCCCACCACTATGCCTAAAAGCAGCATATCACTATTTTAATATGCCTGCTGTTAAAAATGAAATGGTACGTCTGTAATTTTGTGTTATTTTATTTGTGCAAATTTAAGTGACCTTTCTGGATGTTTTAAAAGGAATCCATTTTTAGACAGAGTTCAGTATGGAAAGGTCTTTACAAACAAAAGCAGTCGCTAAGTTTTTGTTTAGAGGATTGAGTGCTTTATTAAAATGTTATCTGTATTTATTTTATTTTTGGTGTTTAATACAAAAGTTAGCTTAAGTGAATACAGAATATTGAGATCCTAAGTCCACTTAAGAACTACTATTCTTTCTCTGTTAGTAGAGGTGAGTTACCTGATAAACATCTAATAGTGGAGTCTCCTAACAGTAGTAGACGCAGATAAAACCATTATGGGGAAATTGCCAACCAATATTGTTATGAGTTAAAAATCTGGCTAGGAAACTTTCTCTCCTTAGGTATTTCTTAGGGTTTCTGTCTGATATCCTCTCTACTGTCTTCACACACACACACACACACACACACACACACACACACACACACACACACACACACACACCTCACAGGAACAAAGTTCAGGGTTTGATTTTGACTCATGGATATTGGCTAAACTTGTAATAGTCTGCAGATTGATACCCTAGTATTTACCTAGGAACATTTGTTGTCCAGCTAGCACCTTTCTTAGCATACCATTGTGTTTATGTTCACTGCACATTTGCTGTCTTCTGTGTTTACTTTCTTGATGTCTGTATATTAATTTGTAAGCTCTTTTCTTAACATATCATAGTGTAAACTTACTTGGCACATTTGTCACCTTCTTTGTCTAAGAACTTAATTTTTGGACTATATAGCTGCTGCATTTACAATATATACAGTATTGTATTACTATTTGCAATTTGTAGAAACTGTAGTATCTCAGCATTGTAGTGTTTTGTATGGCCTGTATTTACAAGATAACCACTGCTTGCATATTGTATAATTGTGTATATTAAGTTTCCAAAATGTATGTGTCTAATGCTGCCTGCCTGTCACCCACTTTGTGGCTGAAAAGTCTTCAGAAACAGAATAATCATTTTTTAGACAGTCATGCCTTACTCAAGAGTTAGGTATAATCTCCTAGGTAATCTGTGTTATACTGAAAGATATTTTAATATCATTTTTCCAAAAGTGTAATATCCTGTATGGAATATAGGGTATAAGCATTGTATTGGAGACAGTGTATTAACAGTTACCAGCTATGATTAGTAATAGGCATAGTATTTACTCTGACATATGTTTAGTCATTCACAGGTATAGTAACTCCAGACTTGATGCTAAATAGTGTCATTTTTAACACAGATAGTAGATTCCAGTATGGAATGAAGTATTGATATATACCTGCCAAAAATTCCATGACCTTTCTTTTGTAGCAAAGCAGTTACACACAAATGCTTTGAATGCTCGCACAGAAGTGACTGTTACATGTTCTGTATTTCTGTGACACGTTAGCTTGACAGGGGTACACAAGCACACTGTAACAGCAGCAGTACTATTCTGAACACAGTTTACCTAATGATACATTTCCTAATTCCAGTTTAGAGAATCAAGCATTAGTATTCTGTAGTCACTGGTTCTGTGTTTCTTGTAAAGGAAATTTCACCACACTGTCTTGAAATCTTTATGTCACAGACGGTTTGCAATGGTTATTATTGGCCCCTTCCAGGATTTGGTTATCTATTTTATTTCTTGGCCATGATGCTTTCTGTATTAAGTCTGCATGTTCTCTTTGTCTATATTGTTTTCACAGGATGAATTGGTTTCCTTTCACATCTCAGATATGTGCCATAAGTGAATTCCTCCAAATTGCCAAAGTAATACAACTGTATGTAACTGTACATGTGTATGCATCTATAAGTGTGTGTGAGGGGGGTGATAGTGTGTTTGTGCATGTGTGCATATGTGTGCACGCGTGCATGTGTGTGTGTGTGTGTGTGTGTGTGTGTGTGTGTGTGTGTGTGTGTGTGTGTGTGTGTGTGAGATAGTCTATGCATGTATCTTGTAATGGCCTGGTATCTAGTCCAGGATTAGTTTCTCTGTTCTGTGTCCATTAAGTGCTGGGATAGGTTCAGATAATTGAAGAATACATAAATGTATAGGAATCCATAAAAGATGGATGCCTTTTCATCATTTTTGATATTTGAGAATGTTGAACACAACTATCCCTCCTGACTCATGTGCTGTGTGTTGTCTGCCATTATAGCATGTTGTTTAAGGCTAAGATACACCAATAATCTTCACTGGGTTGTCTTGAGTCTGATTTGGTCAGCTTGTGCCTGTAAACTGTTATTATTATGTGCAAGAGAAAATACCCTGGGTCATCTTTGAAAGAACACACTAATGTGTATTGTGCTTAACTCAAGACACACTTCATTTTATTTTATTTTTTTATTATCATCACTTCAGGTGTACATTTTGACACAGTTTTAAATAAAAACTCACATTCTGTAGGACAGATGATCCCATTAACAAATGTAAAAATGTGGTTTAACGCATTCTCTTTTTAGGATGTATTTTCTACTTCATATCATATTAGAGTGCTCTATTATCAATATTGTCTCCAGTTCTTAGAGGTGTTAAAAATATATACATTTCTAGTAAAATATCTAAACGTTTTGTAGAATTTTTGCAGGATACATTTATCCCCAGCAGGACTATAGATCCCAAATAAGGTAATAATGAAAATCCAGGCAATTAATGGACATAGTACTGACTCTTGAACTTTTCAAAACAGCATTTCAAGAAATGTCAGACTTGTGCTTCAGGAAGTAAATAAAGTCACACATGCATGCATAAATAAGTAAGTAAGGATATAAGAGTGCAGTGCTTATGCCTTGTAAATGTTTATTTCTTCAGACTCAAGACTATATATTAAAAGCAGAACCTAAGTGGGTTTTAACTTCAAGATGGTACTGTGAAAAATGGATGTCAAGTGCAGAAGTCTGCAAAGGAAAGTTTTTGGGCTGTTTATTTTTTTTTCTTTAAAATAATATACTCAGGTATAAACTGTTCATCTCTTGCAGCATCTTGTATTTACTTCCAAAACATCATGATCACAAAATAAAATGTAAACAGAGAATAAGTAAATAAATAATAAAAATAAAAATGTAGAAGGTAATGCATGCTTTTTCATAATGTGCATTTATGCAGGAGTGGGCACTTAAATTTTTCTATCACACATTTAATGACCCTTCAATGTGGGAAGAAACATTATTTAAGAAAGATGATCTAACCTTTGCTTCTGTTTTGGCATACTGGAGTAGCCAAGGTTTGCAGGAAAAGCAGCAACCTTGTTCTCCTCATTTCATCTTCTCCATTCAGTAAGAAAAATAGAAAAGCTGCGACCTGGGCTTTATACTTCAAGGTCCAATTATCTACCCCATTTTACATGGTAACGGTCAGTCACTTTCCAGCGGCAGAACAACTAAAGTGATACTTGAAGGATGATTCATGTTGATCATTTTGTCAGGCTTGTGACAAGACAGTATGATTCCCGTGATAAAAGCTGAAAAGAGTTACTATCAACTGAAAGATTCTCTCTGTTGTCCCAGAATGGCACTTACTTAACAGTTAACAGTTGATTTGTTCAGGCATTCCTCTAAGTATGCAGATGTTAGTACTCTCTCTCCAGCTAGTGTCTGAGTAAAGTGGGGTGGCACTTTTATTTACATAGTGAAGGGGAAACTCATGCATAAAGTGAAGCCTGGACTACGTTGAAGTTCATTGAATTTTTAATATATTTGTGGAAAACATTTAAAGTGCTGATAAAATATGTTTTGGAAAGTGTTTTTGTTGTAGTCTGTGTTTCAGCATACAGTTACTGCCAAAACAAATTATGATGTTCCAGGTATGCTGATAAGGTCACTTATTATTGCATTCCCAGTAATCCGACAACTGATAACCACAGTTATTGTGTAGAAGGGCAGTCCTTGTCATCTCAAGGATCATTACCTTGTGTCTTTGTTTCACTGGTATCATGGCCCACTACACAGTTTGCAGATCTATCAATAGATGCAAGGGATAGCCAGAACAGACAGCTATCAAGGCCTACATTTAAATGCATTATTACAAAGACACTTGTTCTCCTGTTTTCTGAGCTCATAGTTTTTGTTTAAGAGACATTCTGTATGCATTTGTGCACATGCAATGTTACTGGGTACAAATTAATCTGAATTTTCGCAAATGAGAGCCATACCATAGATGACATGCTATTAAACAAACATCCCCAATATTGCAGCCTGGCAGTTTTAATTTCATCTCAAAAATGCATCTTGTTTCTTTCAAGCCTTGACTGTTTTGACATTTTCTTCGATTAAATTATAAACAAGCATGAAGTCTGATGTTAGGGCTGGAGCCACTAATTTCTGTAATTGTTTGCAGTTGTCTGGCCTGGAGAAGGCTGCCCCTGTTAAGAAGTCAGTGATTACAGGTCTAAAGACTTCCTTTGTGTGTTTATTCAGCAGATAGGGTTCAAACATTCAGATTATTTAAATTGTAGATTTGAATTTCACTGGAAGACACAAGAACTGCATAGCATATCTGGCAGCCCTCACAGAAGATGGAGGCCTGAGGGCAGGATTGTCTCTTGTAAACATTTCAGGTCATGTGGGTTGGCTCAGTGACACCCTGCCCATGAAAAGGGCTTTCTAGTTGCCTAACCCCCAGCAAAGACATTATTGGTTAATTATCAGTTTGTCAGTTAAGCATCTATTTATTTTATTAGTAATTATTGCAACAGATCTCTTAGAGAAAAAGAAAAAAAGAAAGAAAGAAAACATTAAGCATGTATCAACTGTCCAAAGTCTAAATATGTGTGGTTTGTTTTATTTAATGCTTCACAGCTTCTCACACTTTTTCCAGGTTCATAATTAACTGATAATTAGCTGCTTTGTAACAGCACCTTGACTTCTTGGCAGTAATAAAAGGCATGCAATAAATAAGAAATGACTTGAAATGGTGCCTTCTCCTTATCTTCTGATCATCTTATCTTTATTATCAAAGGCTGTGCCTCCATATAGGATCTAGCCATAGGAGGGATGTTATCACCCCACCTGTCCATACAGCTTTTTGCTGTTAAAGGAGCTAATTTTCCTCTACAGAATTAATGTTAACCCCTTGATGACCCCCTTCACCCTGTAAGCTAGAAAGCCAGGTTCACTTGCTGTTGGCTAACTGAGGAAATGTTAGTTACAAAAATAACAAGAGCACTTCTTCTGTTTACACATACTAACTTGTTTAAGGTCAAACCACCAGACAGATGTCACGTTTAGATCAGAATCCAAGATTGTCTTGCACATGTCAATCAACGTTCCAGAGTTAAGAGTATTACTTGTCTGTGCAAAATACATTTCCAACACATTAAGATGCAGGTTGCAAATTTGTGGAAATCTCCAGCAAATGGATTTGCACACATTGTGTTGGTAAACAATGTATTGTCTTTGTGATACAGCACACTATTTCTTACTTCTACAGTGTTCTCTTTTGTTTTAGATTTTTTTACAGCATACATTAATTTGATTTATTAAATGAGAACTGGCATCTGTATAGCATGCATGAATAATGGAGATGTTTAAAAAAACACAAACCAGGTTAACACGTCATAGCAGAGACCCTTCCACACCCATGTGCCCATCACTGTGTAAATGCAGTCTTTTTGCTTTTCCAGTTTAGAGGTCATCACAGTGGTAAATGCAGACTGCTATTAAATGAATGAGACCTTGAAAGAGCAACATGGCTTTTAAATATTACAAAATGTCTGGGACCATGAAAGTGTTACTTATGTCCATGATGTAAAAATGTCACACTGGCTGCCTCATTTTTCAGAATGTATGTGCCTCAAACATTTATTTTGCTACTTTTCATTCATTAATTCATTAATTACTTTTCATTATAAAATATCCATTTTATCCAGGACAAGGTTGCATGGAGCCAGACCCTGTCCCTGCAATCAATGGGCAAAATACAGAGAAACTCTTGGTAAGACATCAGAATATTCCAGGATGTGCACATACATGCTTATATTCAGCATATGCAATTTGGAAGTTTGCAAGTTCCTCCTTAGCATATTCTTGAGATATAAATGAGAGCACTTGGTGAAAAGCAAAGAAGGTGTAGGGAGGGTATGTCTATTCCAAAACGTAGTATTCCAACCAGAACCTGAATCAGAGAGCCAGGCATGGTGAAGCAACAAAGCATTGGCCAAATGGTAAGGGACAGGTCACAATGGATTAATTGTAACCTCTCTTTGTACCATTAAAATTAATCCTGCCTCTTCTCTATTTGGTTTGAAGGTGTGGCATCCAGGTCCAGTGATGTGATCATTCCAATGTCCTCCCATTCGGCCAGTCATTGAAGATAATGCCCTTTTCCAAACACACAAACGTGCACACACGCATGCACACATACATATCTATCTATCTATCTATATATATATATATATATATATATATATATATATATATATATATATATATATATATATATATATATATATATATATATATATATGCACATATATGTATGTATATGAAAGTCTTTCATGCATTCAAATGTTCATTTGCTTGAATAATGAAAAGACCAACAGATGAGAATGAAAATGGAGATATTTGTAGTGCAATCTTGGAGTTGGTATATATATATATATATATATATATATATATATATATATATATATATATATATATATATATATATATATAATAACGGGGGGGGGCAGGAGGCACGAGGCTTGCCCCTTGCAAAAAAAACACATTTCTGTGGGGTTTTTTTCCCTCAAGTACTTTGGTTTTGGACAATTATGTTTGATTGCTCATACTCAGTGTGTTTATTTTAGTTTAGGTGACCTGTAGTAGATTCACACACTTACACACGCACTCACTTATATGTGTGTGTGTGTGTGTGTGTGCGTGTGTGTGTGTGTGTGTGTATGTGTGTGTGTCTGTGTGTGTGTATATATATATATATATATATATATATATATATATATATATATATATATATATTTATTTTCACACATTGATCTACTTAAAAAATCAAAATTCAAAAATATCTAAACACCAAGATATGAATAAACTCTAACCACATCCTAGACCAATGTTTTTGAAGGGGGCAAGCCTGTCTGCACCCCGACACCCCCTACTAATTATATATACCACCTCTGAGGTCACACAACAGTGAGAGGAAAAGGCACAAACCCTTCTCTAGAATGACTTACTGTTTAAATTATTTTAAGTAGTCTCATATATACATATATATGTATACAGTAAACTCTCAGTTAATCAGAACTCAAGTTACCAGAACTCTCAAGCAACCAAAAAAAATGGAAGAAATACAGTACAATGTTCATGTGTTGCACTTTCTACTTCCCCCCTGCAGAAGCATACCTTATGTTTTTAAAGTATTAGAGTTTTAAAAAAGAAGACAGGAATAAATTCCCTCTCTCCCCAACCTAAGAACAAGTCAAACCAAGCAAATAGTATAGGGTAAAGTATTAGTCAGGCCTATTTTTAATAGTAACTCTCAAGCAACCAGAAGCTACAGTTATTCAGCATCTACCAATTCCCATGGGTGCCAGTTAACTGAGAAGTTTATTATACATATCTATATACACAGAAAGACAGAGATGTGAATAAGATCATAGGATAATAGAATTTATAAAACAGCTCAGCCTCAAGGCCATTTCTGACTTACCAGTACTCACCTTTAGGCCTTAGGGATAGGCCAGATCACACCATGAGTGAATTTATGAACACCCATCCAGTTGCCCACCTCCTTTTGAAAGGCAGACCGTGTGTAGCACTGCTTAACTTGGAGATGGAGTATGTGTTAGGTGCTTAGTGACAAATGTATCACTCCTGTTAGTCTTGTTTATTTGTTGGAATAGATTTATATCTGTATCCATAGTGATAGCTGGACTGTTGGATTTATTGAGGCATAAAAGATAGTATCAAGACCTTTAATATGAATCCACTGATCCAGTCTTCAGTGCTGGGATGCTGTCGGTACTCTTATGTCTGATCTGAAAACTGATGAAGAGTAAAGAGATGGATAAAATGACCACAAAGCCTGTTTTCCATCAAGTTCTTACTGATTCTGGAGCTTTTCTCCTTGGGCTTCCACTGAAAAGGAGTTTTACTGCCCATTTGGACTTTCACTGTAATCAGACGCCTGTGATACAGAAATAATAAGCACTACAAAGATGTCATTGGCTTCCTGGGACAGAGTCTGCAATCTACAAAGTTGTGATATGAATATCGACTTTTACAGGACAGCTTCTAGAGCTTGGGTTTCATCAAATGAAGCGGTGCTTCTGCATGGTGTAGTCTGGATTTTGATTAACCAAGTTCTATAGGGGTGCAGACTTACAGACTTTAAATAACTAGAGTTTTGCTCACTTCAGTGATTTTCAGTGCAGGGCTTCTGTCAACACTCTACTTCACTATCCAAAGGGGGAGGAGGAGTAGAAGAAGAAGATGAAGAAGAAGAAGAAGAAGAAGAAGAAGAAGAAGAAGAAGAAGAAGAAGAAGAAAAAGAAGAAGAAGACTCTTTTCCATATGGATTCTTACTGACTCAGTGTACAGTAATGGCTTCATTGGCTTACTAGGGCTAGGTCTGCAGTGTGCTAGCCTCTGATCAGAGCAGAAGCTTTCTTAAGACAGGTACTTGCCTTGGGTTCTGTTGAAGGACAGGAGTGCCTTTTCTTCAATGAACAACTTATGCAGTAGCATAGGCTTCATTGTGATCGGCCAGCTTTACAGGTGCATAGTCTTATAGAGTTTACATAACTAGATGTTTGTTCATTTCAGAGCTCAGCTTCTGACGATATTCTAATGTGCAATCTAAAGACATCGACAGGAGACTACAGATAAAGAGGAGAACACCACAAAGCACTTTTCCATCTAGGCTCTTACTAATTCACATATACACATATAATCTATCAGAAAACTTTAAAGATATTTCCCCCTAAATGCCCTTGGCTGTGACTGCCATTTCTAAATGTCTAGGCTGGACAATCTGATAAAAGTACTTATGTTTGTTCCTAACCATGTAGCTGTGATCCAACCTCATAATATGACCCTAGTAGTTATAACTCACTAGCTTCAAACAGGACAAATTCTAGCTAGTTAGGCCATCTGCTACTTGTCCTCTGGTTATACTAGATTAGCCTCACTGCTGTCATTTCCATTCCATGAACAGTCAGTTTGTCATGCACACAGACTGTGCCTTTTTTTCTATTTAAAATGTATACCCTCCTAATCAGTTTGAATAAGAAAGAAAAGACCACATGCATCAGCATAAATTCTGCTACGTAACCACTATTTTCAGTCTATAAAATAATGTCTGCAGGGTAAGTAAACCTTTATGCTAGAACCCTTGCCTTCAGTAGCCTTGAGCTTCCATTGAGCTTCCATTGCATAAGAATATTTGTTTATAGTGTATCTCTACTGACCAGTGCATCTCTAGGGCTCCCTCCCTACTCCCTCTCATGATACTCAGCATCTTTGATACAATAAAATTATTTGATATCCAGTGGCAATCCACAGTGTTTCCAGCAGAGAGACAGGGATAGAGCTTTACATTTAGATGTCGTTACATTCACCACTGCAGTATTCCTTACGAATGTGGATTCCCTGTTGTGAATCTTTCCATCTGGCCAGTTTACAAAAGTCTACCATTGCTTTAAGATAAGCTGAATGTCACCTGTGCACTCCTTGCATAAGGTAGAACATAAAGGTGACATTCAGGTCTGCCATCCCCAGAACTTCTTTGCTGCCAGTCTGAACGCTCACTGTTTTAACCTCCAGTCTATTGCCTACATCCATTTTTTTTAACCGTTTTTCTGTTTATTGGCTTTTCTGTGCTTACTCCTGTTTGCTGGAGTCCTCACAGTTGCAGATAAGTACCCAGTTGGGCTTTTGGTTACTTCTTCTGTTTGTTTAGTGCTGTTTGTGGTTAATGTCATCCAGGAAGGGTAAAAGCCAGTGTGGGAGACTGATTCCTCATAAAGACTACCACGATAAGTGTTTTTTTTGGCTTGGTGCTACTAACCACCATACATCTTGTTCCATTTGTCAGGCGTTTGTTCCCAAAACTCTTCATAGTAGGCTTTCTTCCCTTTCCTTCTACCTTGAGAACCAGTGATTTAAGCTTCTTGCTGCAGGCACAATGGATGGAACTTCCTGCCCCAAGTGTCAGCCATCTGGGAAGAAGAAGGTGTAGGTAAGCCCAGAATCTCCAGCTGTCCAGCCACTGCTGGGCATTTCTCCTGAGATTATTATGTGCCAGTGGCTCATCTGGTTATTTTATCAAATTCTTCTACCAAGTCTGAGTTGAAGGCTGGTGAGGATCTGCAGGCAGCATGTCTGACGAAGCTTTGCAGGTCTCCACTTTGGGCATTCAGAGGGAACCATGGTTGGCTGTTTCTGAGGGGTCTATTGGGGTTCTGCAGTTTCTCTTTAAGGAAGAGGTTCTCACTGCAGTTGTGGAATGCCGTCCTGAGTCTGGGCCTCCTCAGGTTTCCAGGATGGCTCTCCCTTTACAAAAAGAAACAGAAAACTAACCATGTTTCTTCTGCTCCTAGGGATCCACAAAGTGAGTGGCAGGCCTTTACTCAGGGGTTATTTAATATTTTAATGTTGTTGCAGCCTCCTCAAGGGGTTTCAGTTGTTGCTCCTCCTTGATCCGCCTCTTCCCCTAAAAGGGCCAGAGAACTGCATTTTTCTGAGGTGGATTCTGATGAATACTCCTTGCTTATTCTGCCCAGATTCCTTCTCCTTTAGACTACGGGTCTGAGGAGGAGGATTCTCATACTCTAGATAATCCCTCAGGAAATTTCCTTTGGGGACACAATTTCTAGGATTATGGACTTTTTTAAGTGGAATTGTGCCCAGGTTTTGGATATCCATAAGAGGTACTATGAGTTATTGCAGACGGAATCTAATAAACCTGTGGCCATTCCTCCTGTCTTGCCTGCTTTATTGGATGCTTTTTCCAGTGCCTTTAAAGCACTTGATTCTCTGTCCCCTGCTCCCAGGAAGTCTGATAAGTTTTATAGGGTTCCTGAAAATTGTTCCTTTTTGTTTAAATGTCCTGCTGCTGATCCCTCTGTCGCGTCTGTAGCCTCTGATAAGCCACCCAGTTGCTTCCTTTGTCCAAGTTACTGCCTTCTGACAAGGACAGTAGGACCATGGATAGGCTGGGTAAGAAAATTTCTACTTCATCTACCCTAGCTTTTAGGGCTATTAATTATCAGACCCATATCTCTAGGTATTTCTTGGCTCTTATTTCTCAGGCCTGTCAGGTTCTTCCTGATCTTCCAGACTCTGAGTTTAAATCTTCTGCTCTTTCCCTGCTTGGGACTTCCTCTTAGGTAGATCATCATTCTATCAAATGTATTTATGATGCAGCAGATGCCTCTTCAGGGCTACTGCTTCTGGTTCAGTTCTGAGAAGATATTCATGGTTTTGGCTTCAACCTTTCCCTGATGATATTAAGACTAAGTTGCTGGATGCTCCTATGGATAATACTCTTTTGTTTGGTGAAGTGGCTGCAGGTTTATTTAAGTCTCATCAGGACAAGGGGAAGGCTTTACAGGAGCTTAAGCATGTTTTTGTTTCTCCTGTGCCTAAATTTCAGCAGAACTACCCTTCTAAGCCAGCCTTTGTTCATAGGCAGTCTCGCCCTCCTTCTAAAGGTAAAAAGGGTAGTAAACGGACTCCTCCTGCTAAGGCTACTCAGACTGCAGGGATTCTTAAGCCTTTCTTTCCTGACAAACCAGATACTGTCTGACTATCCACCCATTCCCAGCCACATTCCTCTTTCTCTTTGCCTTTCCTGATCTTCTTAATTGGCTCCAGATCACCCAGGATTCTTGGGTTCTGTCAATCATTCATTAAGGGCACTTCATTGTCTGGATTTCCCACCCTCCTTTTATGGGCATTCCTCAGCCTCTTCAGGAACAGCTTCCTTTTTTTCCCAGAAGTTCTTTGGGACCTATTGTCTTAGAATACTATTCAAGAAGTGCATGTGTCCCAAAGGAGAAAAGGGTTTTATTCAAGAATATTTCTAGTGCCCAGAAAAAAAGGTACTTAGAGACCTATTCTAGACCTCTCCCATCTGAACACCTTTCTGAAGGTGCCTTCCTTTTGGATGTTGTTCCTTCAGTCCCTTTTTCCTCTCTTACTCCCTCAGGCCTTTCTGGTGTCTATGGAACTCAGGGATGCTTATCTCCATATTCCAATCCATCATCTTTTCAGGAGATTTTTGGTTTCTCTGTTGCTTCCTGGTATTTTCAGTTCTGTGCTTTGCCCTTTGGCCTTTCTACTACCCCAGTTGTGTTCACCAGATGCCTCACTTCTGTGATTGCCTTTCACAGGCTTCAATGGATCCAAATCTTTCCTTATTTGGATGACCTGCTGATTCAGGCATCTTCTCCAGAGGTCCGTTTGCAAAGTCTTCATTTTACCATTTCTCTTCTTCAGAGCCTGGGGTTCACAATAAACTTCAACAAGTCTTCCCTGACTCCTTCTCAGGATCATGTCTTTCTGGGCTGCAGGTTTCAAACGGTGCCAATGCTGGCATCCCTGCCTCCTCCAAAGGCATTTACTCTCATTTCTTTCTTTCAAACTCTTCTTTCCCTGGGCTCCATTTCAGCTTCAGCCAAGGAGTTTCTGAGAGCCCTGGGGTTCATGGCTTCCACCATTTCGATGCTTCCTCTGGCCAAACTCCACAAGAGGAAGTTCCAGTGTTTTTTTGAAGTCGGTGTGGCTTCAGCATGCTCATCCTCTAGACTTTCCAGTTCCTCTTCTCCAGTATCTCAAGAAAGAACTTCTGTGGTGGATTCAGCAGTTGGCTCTGAATCCAGGGCATTCTTTTCAACCTCCGCTTGCCTCTCAGGATCTGTTCACAGATGCTTGAAATGTTGGATGGGGAGCAACGTTTGGCTCCTTGAGGGTTCTGGGAGTGTGGTCGCCTCATCAGCAGAAGGAGCACATCAACATCAAAAAGATGTGGGATCCTATGCTGGCTGTTCAGGCCTTTCATCTTCTCTTCTCCTGTGGGGCCTCTCAAGGTTTTCACAAACAATACCACAGTCATGTGGTATATCAACAAACGGGGGGGGGGGGTACGAGATCCTACCATCTTTACCAGCTGGCAGTTCTGGTACGTGATCTAGCTATCCAATATCATGTGACTCTGCAGGCAGTTTACATTCCTTCAGATTGGAATGTTGTGGCAGAAAATCTGAGCAGGTCCTTCACTTAATCCCATGAATGGATGCTTCACAGGGATGTGTTTCTGGACATTGTTCACCAGTGGGGTACTCCTCAAGTAGATCTCTTTTCCTCCCCTCTGAACAGACAACTTCCTCTGTTTTGTGCCAGAGTCCCAGGTCATCTGGTATGGAAGGTGGACGCCATCTCATTTTCTTGGAAGTAGATGTGTCTTTATGCATTCCCTCCCCTCACTCTCATTCTGAGAGTCCTGTTCAAGATTCAACAGGATGCTCCCAAAATCTTGTTGGCGACTCTCTTTTGGCAGTGGCAGCACTGGTTCCCTCTACTTCTGCATCTAGCCAGGGGCAATCATCACAAGTTACCTCACAGGGTGGATCTCCTCATACAAGACAAGGGGTCTCTCATCCATCCCCACCTGTCCACTGTTCAACTGACACTGTGGGTGATAGGGCTTTGATTCCTAATAGACACCTTTTTTCTGAGGACATGCTGCAGGTCCTGTAGGAGGCCGGGAAACCTACTTCTAGGAAATCCTACTTATCTAAATGGAAGATGTTTTCTATTTGGTGTCTTTTTTGTGACCTGGACCCACTTTCTGTGGATGTTCCTTTGGTTCTTTCTTATTTGTGTGAGTTGCTCAATGCTAGTTTGGCCTATTCTTCTATTAAGGCCCACATATCAGCTCTTTTTGCTTGTCTGCCTTTAACTCCCCCATTAACTTTTAGATTTGAGGCTAAACAATTTCTTAAAGGAGTCCTTAATATTAGACCACCCAGAAAGCCTATTCCTCCTTTCTGGGATCTTAATTTTATTCTGGAAAGATTGACTCAAGCTCCTTTTGAGCCTGCTGTTTCAGCTTCCTTGCAACATTGTTCTTGGAAGACAGTACTTGTGTTAGCTCTTACTTCTGCGAGATGGATGTCTGAGTTGCAAGCCCTTATGGGCTTGGTTCATAGATTCATAGATTAGTACTAGGCTGACTGCCCTTGTGAGCCATATTAAGCCTAGTCAGTTATCCCATGTGAGATTCAAACCCTGCACCTTGTGTTTGTAAGTCAAACACCTTAACCATTAGGCCACCCTCTCAACCCCATAAGTTCATAGGTTCATACTAAGCTAACTGCCCTTGCAAGCCATTGTAAGTCTAGCCATTTACCCCTTGTGAGACTCAAACCCTGCACCTTGTGCTTGCAAGGCAAACATCTTAACCATTAGGCCATCCTTGTCCACTTTTTTTGAAATTTCATGAGGACTGGGTGTCCTTGTGTACTATTCCTTCTTTTATGCCCAAGGTGGTTAATGAGTTGTCATGTAATCAGTCTATTAATTTGCCTACTTTCTTCCCTCTCCACAATCTGACAATGAGAGGGTGCTGCATACCTTAGATGTGCACAGACAGCTCAGATTTTATTTGGATAAAACTAAAGCTATCAGAAAGTCTGACAAGTTATTTATTTTCTTTCATCCTAAGTCTTTAGGTTTGACTGTTTCCAAGCAAACTATTTCCACTTGGATTTCAAAGGCTATTTCCTTTTGTTACACTTTTTATGGCGAGAGCCTTCCATCTTCTATAAAGGCTCATTACACTAGAGCTGTGGCTTCTTCTGGTGCTTTATTCAAAGGCTTATACGCTAATTCTATTAGTGAAGCTGCTACCTGGACTTCTGTGCATACCTTTACCAAACATTACCAGATGGATGGTATCTCCAGAGCTAGAGCTGGCTTTGCTGCTGCTATTCTTCATGGCTTCTTGGAGGGCTCTGCTGCTTCCTCCTCCCGATTTCTTCTTGAGCTTTTGCACTCTCCCATTAATAAAGAATACTGCAATGATGAATGTAAAGACAAAGTACAGTTGTGTAAAATCTTACCATAATGGTAGATCTCCTTGCATTCACCGCTGCAATATTCACTCTCTCCCTCCAGCTCCCTGGTCTTTTTCCCTTCCTGGCTGTGCAGATTCTCCTTGGTTTTCTTTGGACTGCTGTTCCTACTGGAGCTATCTGTTCTGAGGATGGTATGCCTGAATGTCACCTTTATGCCCTACCTTACGCAAGGAGTGCACAGGTGATGGTCAGCGTATCTTAAAGCAATGATAGACTTTTGTAAACTAGCCAGATAGAGGGCTTCATGCCATGGAATCCCCATTCATAAGGAATACTGTAGTGGTGAAGGCAAGGACATCTACTGTTATAGTAAGATGTTACACAACTGTACTTTCTTATACTAGCATTCTTGGAGCATCAGGGCACTCATTTTTTTTCTTTCCACTCCCTTCTTATTGAGTCTATCACAATTTTGATGATAACTTAATGTAAAGTAAATACTGATGTATTCATTACCCATTAGATCCACCCATAACACACTGTTGTTAATCAAAATATGCTAATTTGCATTATGGCTACCTGCTCCACTGTAAAAAGACACCCTTATTTTTCTTTCTCATTTATAGGTCTTATTCATTGCTAGTGGACATAATCTGATTATGCCAGCCAAGCAAACTGTAGTGAAGACCCTATGGGAATTATTGACCTAAGAAGTCTATCTGACAGCCACCGACTATTACCATAGTCTTTTCACAGGATAATAGTATCATAAGAGATTACTAGAGTATTGATCAGGAGGTCATTTTAAGCCTAGCCTTTTCAACCCAATGTAATACCATAGAAGTGCTAGTCAATACCCAAGATTGCATTTAGTGATGACTGCCCATGTCCAGGAGTGTATAGACACTATCCCTGGTAAGAATTTATGCTGTTCTATTCACTCGTCCAGGTTCCTCTTGAACAGTGTCATAGAGGTGCTCTGTTTCACATGAATTGGTAGCCTGTTCCAAAGACGCAGCAGTCACTGGGAGATATATCTGTCCCTCCAGCATGACCTATTTAAGTTACAGGCCATATTTAAGTCCCTGGAATGGGTAGCCCTAGACCCATTTTATTTAAGGATAGTCAGCAAGTTCATTAGGTTTGGGTCTTGGATTGCTCTGTAGGCTAGACATAAGTGTCCCTTAAGAAGTCTATACAATACAGAGTATAGTGACAGGGACTTTAGTCAGTTTGTGTAAGGCACATGCTGGACCCCCTTGATCTTCTTTGTTAGAAACCTCTGAGGTCTCTCTAATTGCTGCAGGTGCTTAGTACTGTACATGCTGAATGGGGGATCATACTCAATTATTGGCCGGATAAGTGCCAAGTATAGGGGTTATAACTTCTTTTTCTCTCAAGGTGATGCCTTTACTGATCAAGTGTGCTACATGAAAAGCTTTCCTTTCTCTGGTAGACACATGGTGGTTGAAGTTAAGGCCGTAGTCACCCTGTGATCCCAGGTCCCCTACCACTTCATGGGTACTTCGAGTATTGTTGTTGATTTGATAGTGCAAAGGGACATTGCTTGTGCTGAAGGGAATGATGATGCATTTTTTTGCATTCAGTTTGAGACCATGACTAATACACCAGTTGCTGGTCTGCATGAGATCCTCCTGGAGCATAGTGACATCATTTGGGGATTCAATGATTGCACCTAGTCTGCAGTTTTGACCTGAATTTCTGAGAAGTATATGCCAAACAGTAGAGGGCCCAGCTCTGACCCCTGTGGCACCCCACTGGTAATAGGTCTGCAGGTCAATGTGGAGTCACCCACTTTGATAGTGTGTCCGTTTTTTTATCCAGTTGGCAACCCATCTTACAATGAAGGCATTTATATTCAGTTTGCGAAGTTTATCTGCAATGCTTGAATGTGGGAATGTGTCGAAAGCCTTTGCGAAGTCGAAGTATGCTGTATGCACAGATGTGCCCTCATCAATGGCCTTGGTCACACTTTCAAAGACATCCACCAGATTTAACAGGCACGATCTGTTCTTAACGAAGCTGTATTGGGTAAGATCCAGGGTTTGAGGTCACCTATGTCTTTATTTATGAGGTCCATAATGATACGTTCCATGGCCTTACAGATGAGGCTGGTTAGGCATATGGGTCTGTAATTCCCCAGGTGTGTTGCTAGGACACCTTTGTGGAGGCAATAGCTGTAGCTGTTCTCCATTCCACAGGAACAAAGCCTGTGATTAGCTATGATTGAAAAGAGTTCATAGTAGTGATGCTAGTTCATGTTTTAGCCTGTTTAGAAGGCACGCTGAGATGTCATCTGGTCCCACAGAGGCTGTGTTTTTGTCTTGGACAGGGCTTTGAGGACCTGCTCTTCATATATGTATGGTGGGGAGAAGTTTGGGGGGGTGCTGTATGTTAGGAGGGGATAAGGGAGTGAAATCTTTGCCAAGCCTACCCACTAGCACACTTGCTATCTCTGTGGGGTCAGTGTGTGTGACACCATTGGCCACTAGTTCTGCACATGCTTGGGTCCTACCCTATAGGTTACATGCATAGCTGTAAAAGGCCTTATGGTTATCCTTGGCAGTGCTTGCTAGGTTTCTCTCAAAGGAGCTTTTGGAGGATTTGACAAGTTGTCTTATTTGCCTGTCGAGGCTGAGGAGGATGCTTTTCCATTGTTTGGCCTTGCCTTTGTTTTATTGGACAGCAACTGTTTGCATTTATTGTAGAGATTGTTGATGTTGGATGCCTGCCATGACAGCTTGTTTTTACTTGGGGTTCTGGCTTTGATTCTTTCCAGTACAGCTGAGTTTATACACTTATGCAAGTGATTGTAAAGGGCTTTAGTGTAAGCATCGGTGGAGTTACCACTTCCCGCTTAGAGTGGGGCTTGAAATGCATTTATACCTTTACCTAGGAGGGTATAGTCTGCCTTGGTGAGGTTTTTTAGTCTGATTTCACCCTTTGTGAGTTCTGGTGTTAGTGTCAGTTTGAAGGTGACTGATTTATGGTCAGTTTTAACTAATGAGGGTCCAGCAGTTACAGTGATGCACCTGTTTGACATGTTGGTGAAGACCAGATCTAGCATGTTTGTTCCTCTTGTCAGGGTATGGGCAATTTGTTCCAGAGCATTTGAATTCACAAAGTCAAGAAAGTTTTGTGCTAGTGAGTTTGGTCTAGTGTAGATTTCCCATTTGATGGTAGGATAACTGAAATCCCCCATAACCAGTATGTTCAATAAAATTTGGATTGTCTTCAATTTGGTTAAGTAGGCTTCATGGATGTTATGACCCATGGAGGGGGATCTATAACTGGCAAAGACTTGAATGGATGTCTTACCCACCTTAACCTGGACCTGCAATAACTCCATGGAGTTGCCCAATCTAACTAGATGGGAGGTGAATTTATCTCTAGTATGGATTGAAACATTGTCTCCTGTGGTTTTCACACGTTCATTCTGTGGTCTAAAGGTGTGGAAGGCATTGTAGCCTTGCAATGCCGGGGTACTCTCTGAGGCCTTAACCCAGGGTTCTGTGACTGCTGAGACATCTATATCTTCTAGTGATAGAAGTGCTTCTAGGGAGTGCAGTTTTTGCTTTAAGTTCCTAGCATTTAGCAGCGTGTCCCTTTTTTGTTCTGATTGGTTAATTTCATGTCATTTGTGTTGTTTTCAAGACCTTTCCTAAAAAGGGCACTATGAGGGAGGCAAGAGCCTTTGCCAGCATCTAAAAGCCTAAGGGTGCCAGGTGCAAACTGTCTCTGGCAAAGCAGTGAGGTTTGTCAACTAAGGCTTACCAGGCTGACAGGAACAGGATCCCTTTGAAGGACAATAAAAACTGAGCTAATTATTGAAATCAATCATTTTTTGTTTATACTGTGACATCATTCTTGGTGAAGGTAATATGCTGTTCAGGGCTAGGGACATACCTGCCTCGGACACACACCCAGAGAGTTTAACCATGTCTCTCTTCATATAGTCCAGTGAGGTGCATCTCAGGTCATTCAAACCAACATGAACTATGACAGAGTCATAACAGTACTTATTGCTGAGAGACCTGAGTGCATGCGTGATTTGATGAATCCTGGTACAGGACAGGTAGCTGACCATGACTTTCTCCTTGTCAAACCTGGTGAGTGGGACATCTGTGTGTCTCACTATTGAGTCTCCAATGACAAGAAAACTTGTTTTTTGAGTGTTACACCTTACGGGCTTATGGGTGGGTGAGACACTGGTGTTGCTATGTGCCATGAGTGCTGTGGGGTCTGTTAGCTGTAGCAGTCTTGCATTTGGAGGTCTCTGGTGTTTCAGTAAGTTTTTCAAGAGAACCTTCACGTATGTGGATTTGCGTGTTTGACGCGTACTATGTATATGAGTAGTGGTATGTGTATGAGTAGGGGTAGTATGAGCATATGAAGTGATAGGTGAGTTGTCAACTTTCTTTGTACTACTGTTTTGAGCGAGAGAGAGCTTGGATTCTAGATTCTTGGTATAAATGCATCTCTCACACTCTGTACTAAATTGTGTTATTATTACAGGGTTGTCCGTGTACATGGGGCAATTGCTATACTGCCTCATGAGACCAAGAAAGCAAGGTTGGCAGGAGAAACAAGGGTAGTCTAATTGTCCATAATGCTAAGTTGAAGACTGTTGTCTGGGTGGCATTTCAGAAATGATCACGGAGAAGCTCAGTAAATGCATATTTCTGCCTGGGTTTTAAGGGAAAATTTTTTCAGTTTAACTGTCCAATTTTGGCTCATAATTGTGTGGCAGTGCATTGTACTGTGCAATGCACAAACAAGCAGAAACCTGCTCAAATGCAGGGTCTAAATACCAGAAGCTAAAACTTGAAAAAAAACTCTAAAAAGATTCAAAAGGACCAATGAGGATGCTTATTCCAAGCCCTAAACAAGCATTCCTTTACCAGACAGGTCCCAATCAGCACAATTTTCTCACAAAAGTACACATAGGCCCCTCCAATCCAAGATGGACTGGAAGGCATTCTCAGAACAAACAAACCACTACAAACAGTTTGAAAAGTAGCAGGCCTGGATCTGGACTATGTTACAGCTACTAGCTACCTAGTTTCAGTGGGAAACACTAGAGAATGTTTAACACAACAGAAAAATGGCAGTGAGATACTGAAAAAAACATTTAAAACAGCAGAAAATCAGCTAGGAGGCTCTAAAGAATGTTTTAAACAGTTAACAGATCAGTTAATTAAACACGGCTTGGCAGGAAAACCAGAACAGGCAGAACAGATAGCTTTAAAACAGTGAAAAATACCAGTAAATATTTAGCAAACAGTGAAAACAACAAAAAAGCTGTGAAAACATCAATAAAATTTGATTTTACAGACACAGTGAAGCAGGCAATTGTAGTACAATAGTGTAGTTTAGTCCATAGTAAATAAGTACAGTATAAAAGTAGGTAGCAGCCAATAAAAAACTGCAGTAAATAGTATAAATAAGCAAAAAAAAGCAGACAACTTATGTTTTTTGGAAGCTCAGAAGCCGCTAGTCATCTGGTGTCTCAGCTCAGAGTTGTGGCTGGTAGCCCACCTCAGTTCAGATGTCGTTCTAGGTCTTTTGTCATAGTCATATTCACAGTTTTTCTCAAGAGTTATATATCTGGTAGGCCATATCTTTTTGAAGATCTGATAGCCTGTTTCCTTGAAAATATACCATTGGTTCTCCAGGTCCACAGGGTTATGAGTCTAACCTTTTGCACAGTAGGTCAAATGGGGCATTAAGAGAATCAGTAGAGTAAACCTTGAAGGAGCAATGACTTAACATACCAGTCCAGATTTACAACAGTTCATCTCTACTTACTGCAAAAATTTGTAATATTGATAGTGTAAATACTTTATTCCTAGATCAAATTTAAGGCCAGTCTAATCTGCGCTTTACTAAAAATATGTTTGGCTAATGCTCATACCTGACATTGTCTATTTAAGGCTATAAAGTTAGGGCACTGCTGTTAATTTATTCAGATACAACAATCTGGGTAAATCCCATAATTTTCCCATAGGTGCCATCCATTCCATCTTTCAAATACCTCGGTGACATTTTCTCAACATTTCCATTTGCTATATATCTGTCATCTAATATTAAATGACAAACTAAATATGTGATTTTATTCAAATTCTATTCAAATGCATTTTTTTTCTTAGCCTGGGAAGGGTGGAACTCTTTGAGCAGGATATTAGTTTTAGCGGGTTGATTGTACAACATCTGATCTTTGTAAAATGCATTATGAGTTTGCAGACTGTGGGAGAAAGACTTTTGCTAGGGCTTGTTGCACAATTTATCATGCATATTCTAATAGCAGATAATTGCACAGTATATATTGAATGTCCTTTGTATGTTAGACCATCATGAGGTTAGCATAATGGTTAAGCTGTTAGGCTTAAAATGGCCCATGAGGGCAGTTAGCCTAGTGCTGATCTATGAACCTATGAGTCATTTTCTTTTCTAGTGACACAGCTATGCAATGTTCTCAGTGAGAATTCCAGTTACACTAATGCTGTTTTAGACCACTTCAAATTAAAAATAAAATTGAAAAAAAATAGATGATATTAAAATTATTTAATTAAAAAGCAGAGCTTTGTTAAATATTGAGAGTCCTGACAATAAAATGGACAGTTTCAAAAAAATTCTATGCTTGGAACTAACAGAGATATCTGTTATTGTTACAAAAATGTTTTGTTTAAAGATTGAAAATGCATATCAGAAAGCACAGTGCATTTGAAGTGTTTAAGTGCTATAACTGTTTCACTGTTTACATCCTTTTGTTGTTACTAAACAAGTGAGACTGGTTGCAGCTCGTCAATATTTGGGAAAGACTATTTAAAAAAAACAGCATCCAAGAAAGTGGCTCAGAACTACAGATTGCTCACATAAACATATTAGTGTTAATAAATACATTATAATACTTTACCAAGCACTTATTAGTGTTAATAAATATATTATAATACCTCACCATGCACTTACTGTCTATGCCACCTGCCGGGAATGAAGATTACCTGACTAAAGTCCAGGATGTGACACTCAATGAAAATGCAGTTGTTACTGAGGATATTAAGTACTCGTAGACTGAACCGGTAAACTACTCATCAGCAAATAAATATATCCCAATATTGATCATCTTTCTCAATCAGAAATGAATGGTATTACACTCAAATCATTATCTAACAATCTTAAACATCCTGATGATAATCCTGTCACCATTTTTGATCTCCAGTCATGGCTAATCCCTTTGTAATTATCAAAAAATTGTGATGCTGTTATACTAAGCATTAGAGTAAAATCAAAGTTGGGTACAAATAAATCACTTATTTATTCTGAAAGAAGATGTGCTACAATAAATGCTATAATTTACTAAAACAGGCTGAGATACTGCTCTCAGTGATCCAAATAAATCTTCTCAAGCTACTGTCAATTAATAATATGCTAAAAAAACTGCATTCATAAATTATGCTAGTAAATTTAAGAAAAAACACCTCCATTGATGCAGCTGGAAAACTGGTAAAATGTGGATAGCAAAAATAGCTTTAAAATTATACCTCAGTCAAAAAACTGTTCATTCTGATCAAACTACAACCAGATTGATCTCAAAGAATGAACACAATGAAAGGTAGTCCATAGTTATATCTGAAAACTGAAGGGGAGGAAACTATAACAGTAAATAATTTAGTTAATGGTCATGCTGCCTGCTGTACAAAGCATCTATATCAGAACAGCGAATGCTAAAAATAACGAACGCTATTCTGTCGAACTATAAAGTTCGAAAGCCAAAAATGTCGAAGTCACGGATCAGAAAATTTTTTCCCAGGGAAAAAATTTGCTGATCCAAAAAAAAATATATATATATATAAACAAAATAAAGTGGAGGCTTCACCCCCCCCATACCCCCCAACGTTCCAAGAACGGCCCAGCAAGTTTTTACCCTGGCTAAAAAATTGCTGTTCAGTGACTTCGACATTCTCAGCTTTTGAACATTACAGTTCGACAGATGAGCATTCTCTATTTTCAGAGTTCACTCTTCTGATATGGAACCTGTAAAAGGACTTAGCAAATGTAGTAGCTGAACAATTTTGTGCAAAGTTTACTGTAAGCAAATACATTGGTGAGCTACTCCTCATGACTAACTTTAACAACTGTGAAGCCCAACTGGTGCTTTTCCACAAACTGGCATTAGTACAGAAATTAATGCTGTACCACCTGACCAAGGAATTGGCATCCACCATTCACGCCTCTCCCCAATACCTTGCACCCGGATGGCCGGCCCCTTTTTCCTACCCTAGTCTATGTTTCTGTATGGGCCTCACCTCCCCCTCCCTCCCGAACCAGAACCATAGCTCTCCACTTCTTTAATAAAGGATTTTGGAGAAAGGCAAAAATAATGAGTAAATAAATGTCCAAACTCAGGGACATTTTTCAATATTACTCTGTTTCTCTTAAAAAGGAAATAAAATTTGTATGAATTGGCCTTCTGTACCTGCAACTTGTATATTTTGACAATGGCATACTGACTATGCATTTACAGTATTCAACATGTAGTTTATATTTTGGTCATTTGCAGTCTGGCATAATACTGAAACACTGACCAGTTAGGACAGTTGCATGCTGAGCAATGGATCATCAAATCAATACCCAGCACTTTTGCATCATTACAATTCTGCTCATCTCAGTTTGAGACATATTATCAGGTCATGCAAGAGTGACTGCTCAGTCTAACTGGGTTCTACTTCTGCCTCAGAAAAGGACACTACAACCTCAGGGACCTGTCACCTGTGTTCACCTTTCGCAGGTATAATCTCATCTGACGCTGGTCCATGTCACTGGTCATTATGTGTGCCAACTGGGCCTGTAATGCTTAGTAGCATTTCTTGTTCCATACTGGGAGTGATATTATTATGGCCCTCTCATGTCAGTATGGCCATCACAGGCACAGCTCTCAACCTCTTTGCACAAAATATCTGGAAAACAAAAATAACAAGGAAACAAAGTCCCAAAAAAGGGACAAATGTTAAATATTGCTCTTATAAATGTAGAAAGTGGCTAGAATAAAAAGCATTGTGTCATTATGTATTTCCTGGAGGATATGAAGTCTGAAACTCAAATGTCTGTCATTACTTAATGAATTCAATCCTCAGTGATTTGCCACAAAAATCCAGAAAGCCACAAATTTGATGAGGAACAGACCAAGAATATGAGGCACAAATCTTGACATTCTGAGAAAATCGGGACAGTTGAGAGGTATGCTCACAGGCACTGGCACTCATGCATGTAGATACATCCATCACAGAAGGAGCCAGGATTTCTTGAATGATCGTCATACTGCAGTTGGATCAAACCTGCAGTCACCAGTACCGATAACTCAAGTATAGTTGTTGGTATATACTCTAGCAGTCCCCACACAGCACCACTGCATGGCTAATGAATATCTATAGGTATAAGTAATGGTTGGCTGAAGTAGGTGCACACAACCAGAAAGCAATTAACAGACACCATATACTGCAGCTGTCTATACCCTGGGCTCCAGTCAGATGTGCCTCTGTGGCAGCGAGAACATACTGATGGCCAGCTGAAAGGGACAACATCTGGTCACTTATGAATCACATGACTGTGAACCAACAGTGATAGAAAAATGCATGCAGCATATGAAATTGGAAGGGAGATATAGCAGCACTATTCAGAATTATCGCTATTGACATATTATCTCTGTGACATTTTGTCTACATTTTCATGTGGAATACTTGCTTCATAGCTCCGCTCCTCATATCTGTTATCCAGTGACAACACTTGGCTTTAAGGCATCCATGACTGTCCATAGCATTAATGAGTTTAATAACCATCTTTGCCCACTGGAGCTCAATCAAATGTCTAAAGCAATAAATAAATAAATCTCGCACTGCCCTTTGATGCTTCCCTGACCCCAATCACAGAGCAAATGTTCCTCCACATCTCTATTAACTGACATTTTGGCAAATACTAGAAACTACTGTGTCACAGATTTATTTCTGAAAAAAAGTGCTCCTACACAGTTTTGGTATTCCACTCCTATCTGATAAACAGTGAATTAGTCACACTTCTGTTCTTCTCGCTGCTGTACTTTTCCCTGTTTAGAACCACTTGTTTAATTTTCCTTATTCCTGCAGAAAACATATCCTCAAAACTGGCTGAATTTGAGGGTTTATATTATAACATCGAAGCAGTAAAATGTTGAATGTTGTAATACCAAATCCAAAACAGTGAATGCTGAAGACAGCGAAGCTGCAAAACATCTAATTCTTTCCTAGGGAAAGAATTCAGTGGGCTGTTTCTGCCACTTCACTATTTTCTCCACTGTGGTGCGAAGATTACGGACCGGGTTAAAGTAAATGTGTGAACGGACCAGGTTAAAGTGAGTGTGGGAATAGGATAGTTAGGGACCTTAGGGTTAGGGAGCAAGTAAGGTGAGGGTGTGATAGTTAGGGGCCTTAGGATTAGGGAGCGGGTAAGGTGAGTGTGTGATAGTTAGCGACTTTAGGGTTAGGGAGCAGGTAAGGTGAGTGTGTGATAGTTACGGACCTTAGGGGTAAGGAGCAGGTAAGGTGAGTGTGCGATAGTTAGGGGCCTTAGGGTTAGGGAGCAGGTAAGGTGAGTGTGCGATAGTTAGGGACCTTAGGGTTAGGGAGCGGGTAAGGTGAGTGTGCGATAGTTACGGACCTTAGGGTTAGGGAGCGGGTTAAGGTACGTGGATAGATAGTAGTGTATGTACAGTTTAGTGTAGGGTTGGAAGTAGGATTTTAAGTGTATATGCGTGGATTACTTTTTTTGGTGTGCTTTTGTTGTGTGTGTGTTTCTCGGAACAGCAAATTTTTTCCCTGGGAAATAATTTGCTGTTCTGAGCTTTCGATTATATCACATTTCGACATTCCAAGTTCTACCATATGGTGTTTGATATTTTGGGATTTTGATTATGTGATATAAACCCAAATTTGAGAACAGATTGGTATTTAATTCAGCCTTATCCTATAGCATGACATCAGGTTTGATTTTATTCATGTTATTTCTTTTGCTATGGACATGCGTTACCTTTCTGTTTGTTGTTGTCATATCTGCTCATAGTTTATCATTTGTCACTTTGTTAACTCTATTCTACTAGAGTACAGCTTGATTTCATAGTACTCATGGAGATGGTAAAAATGATATCATGCTCATATTTTCCTTTCAGCATGTAGTCAAAGGTTAGATATTGTCTAAGAAAGTTGACCTGTTTCCAGCAAGCAGCGAGTAGGACATAGTGATCTTAATGACCAATATGATTTGTTCAGTACCTCTGTGGGACTCAGGTTTATAAATGCATGCACATTTTTAAATCTTCTTACATACTTTGGCAGTTTATTCACTTCTCACTGTGTAAATGATTTAACTTTTTTCTTACAAGCAATAACTTTTCCAAGATGCCTCTTTCCTTTGGCCATAGCTATACATCTGAAACTTTCTAAATGTAGGCCAATAGGCCAGTTTAGCATCTATGATAATTGTAATCATTCTATGATCATCCCACCTCTAAATTTTCTGCATTTTATCTGATTTTAGGTTTCTAATCTTCTAAATTAAAAATATCACTACTATCACATTAATGAAACCACTTGGTCATTTACTTTGCAATCTGTCCACTTTCCAGATGTCACCTTTCCTGTTCAGAGAAAAATGAAATACAGAATATTCCAATTTATCCTATGTAATACCAGAGACAAAGGTACTAACAATTGAATAGCCACTATCTCATAAATCTACTGCTTCAACCAGTTTGCTTCTCATCTATATGCAAAGATTTCAAATCATTTTTGCCTATTTCAGATTTTACCACTTAAACAGTAACATTTGCTTAAATTATGCAGTACTTTATGAGGTGTATAGTGTTGATGGTATTCTTAAATCCAAGTAGCAGTGCCTTAGAGAGCCCCTGGTGTACTGGGGAGATATAATGAATTGCGGAGACATGCTTATGTGTTGCATTCAACACATTATAACTAAACCTTACTCTGTTAACTTAGTGATCTATGCAGAGCAAATTATACTGTTCTGATACACAAAGATCAATAACAGGATATTGAAGAAATTACAAAGCAACTTGGGTACCTACTCCATAAGGTAAGTCATGGGTATCTGCACCTTATACATGTCTAGTTGCGTCTGCATCAGCTCTTGCAGCTGATGATTATTGTGTTTGGACTGAATATAATTGTATGCTGAAAGAATTAATTCATGAGGTTACCCACCCTTCTTTTACTTCTGTATATGAAGGTAATTTTTAGTAACTGTAGTAATTTTATGCCGTTAATGATTTAATATCTTTTTTTTTTTTTTGCCAGGGACAGAACTCTATCTGTAACATGAAAGCTTCTATGCAATGAGTGATACTCGGGAACGCAGTATTGTATGTATGTACCTACGATAAATAATTTGTGCTTACTTATGGGGTGCAAATAGATTTTTATTACACCAGTCCATAGGACTCCAAGATTTATTAGTATGAAATGATTTCAAAGGCCTTCTTACAAAAGCTAGTGCATATTTTTTTACAATATCATGTGCTTCTGTTGAAGTGCTTTTATTAAAGGTAGATTTGTCATACTGATAACACTCGGTAATAATCATCTATCATCTATAAAATCTGGACTAGATTATTAACTTTTATTATCCCTTCACAAGACAGATTGTTTAAAGATAGCACTGGTTGATGCTCCTCAGGTGAGCTCTCCTATTCTGCCTATGTCATTCTTTGCTTTGCTTAGTGACAGGCCTATTATTAAAATGCAGTAGAGGACTTTGAGTGTGACAAAAATTGTGTTACACTATGACCTTCTTCAAAAGATTAGCTTACTCAGAAATGGACTCAAAATGTGAAGAAAACATGAATGATCTGAAAGTCGACTGAGTTTTGAAGGTGATCAAATCACATGCAGTTGGAGAGAAGAAGAGTTAATTAGTGTAATTTCTTTATATTGTTCAGGGTTGAGATTTTGTTTCTCTCTTGCGTGTCATAAGTGAAAACTTAGCTAGGCCAATTGTTCGGCAATCTAATGTGACCAAAAGTGCAATCATTTGCAATAATTATCACAGCACTGACAGCTCAGCATTTCACTTTACATGTTTTAGGACAATGAACTACAAACTTACAGTACCTGGCCATCAGCTTCCATAAATAGCCATCTGATATATATTTTCTGCTTTTAGTTCAGCCTACATGATACCACATTTCCAGTCCTTCAAGTTTAACTTTGTCATTACTGCCTTCTGGCCACGGTCTCTCCTTTACTTAGGATTTTCTAGCCACTCTTGGCTACTCTGGACAAGCCCAAGTTCTATTGTATTTTACCTATGTTTTGTAATTCAATAACGTTTTTTCCCATTGTTCATAGGTTCATAGGTAGGTACTAGGCTATCTGCCTGAGGGCATTTATAAGTCTAGCCAGAGTGTGTCGGCTTTCGCCACCCCATTGATTAAATAACTGAGCCTCTGTCAAGCAGAGCCAATGAAGTGATCCTGGGGTGTATTTTCTGTTACCCATCCACTCGTCAAGGCTTCTCTTGAAGAGTGTTAGTGAGGGGCTCTGCCTAATGTAATTAGGAATTTTGTTTCAAAGCATGGGGAGTCTTTGTGACAGGAATCTATCCCTCCAGCATGTACTATTTATTGTTGTGGTGAGGTTTAGCTCACTAGAGCATGTGGCTCACAGTGACTTGGATTTCATTAGGTGGAGCATGTCCATCAATTCTGAGATGGACATGGCTTTGTAAGTCAGGCAGAGATCACCTCTGAGTAAGTGATATGCCACTGAGTACAGCCGGAGTTTTTTCAGTCGGGCTGCATAGGACATATGTTTGAGGCCAGTAATCCTCTTGGTGAGGTGCTTTTGTGGTCTTTCCAGCTGTTGG
>NC_056728.1:148997207-149149707 GCF_019279795.1 Protopterus annectens | reverse complement strand
ACACCTGGGGAAGGCTGGCACAGGTTTACTAGCTATACCCCCTTTTGCCCAGACTATAAGGTAGTTGCAACTCCAACCAGCCAACTCTTATCAGATACTTTAAGGCCCTTAACAAAGGGTGTCCAATTATTACTGTGTAATATTGCTATTAATCCAAATGGTAGTCTGACCTAGAGCAAGGCTATTTTGGAGTGGCCTGTACAACACCACCAAATAGATATGCAAGTACTCTAAAACTTAAATATCTCTAAACAGACCTGCCACAATTAAAATGTATAAATATATTTAATAATAAATAATAAAAGAACAAGACAATTCTCAGTAAGTAATCAGTTATATCACAGTTTAAAATCACAGGAAATATTTAAAACAACATTGCAGGACAGTCTCAAATAAATAAAGAAAATATCTAAACTACACTTTACTATATTCCTTTCTGAATCTAAAAGAGTTACTATGCCCTAAAAGGTTACTTCGAGCAAGGCAAGTGCAGAGGTGAGTGGATGTTTCCAGCTGATGTTGTTAGGTCAAAGACAAAATACAAAATGCACAGTCTCTCAGAGTTCTTAAATTAATATCAAATATTACTGCTGGGTTAGCTTGGATGACATCACTTTTTGTCACCTAACTTCAGTTCCCAAACTAAACCCCCTTTGTTAGAAACTAACAGAATGTCAGCATCTCCCTGTGAAAAATACGTATCTCTCAGATGATTGCAGATCCTGGAAGTCATAAAACAATAAAACACTTCTCTATCTTAAACCTAGTGATTACTTCTCTTTTAAGACAATACAAAAAACGTCTAGCTCTAGACATGGTGTCTGTTACTGCACAGAAACTGAGAGATAACATCTTTTTTAGTACATGGTTATGAAACAATTTAATTTCAACTATTTTCTTTGAATTTTTTTCATGTTAACCTGTGTTTTCATTAAATATATACATCTAAACAGTCACAATAGTGCAGGTAGTTTTCTGTTCTATTCCTATAGGGCATGCTGAGGTTACATTTTAGCTCAGTACTTTAGGCACACTTCTGTATAAATCATATCAATATTCACAAATGACATTTAATTGTTTACAAAATTCCAGATAGCTGGGCTGGCAGTATTTCCCTTTGTCACACTCCTTCCCCCAAAAAACTCAAGCTAGTTTTTCAAGTGTCTCTTGAGAAACTCTGCTTGAGAGGGTTGATTCTCTGGGAATACCTCACCCCATTCCCTGTCTTGAGAGCCCATCGGTGTTGACATTGCTAACTTCACTGTGGTGCTGCACTGTCATATCATATGCCTGCAACCCTACTCACACTTTAGTGACTTGGCATTTTGCTGGCTGGCTCAATGTAACCATGTTAAGTGATTGTGGTCTGTAACTACAGTAAATTTTCTTCCATACAGATAAGTCTGAAGTTTTTGCAGTGCCCACACTATGGCTAGACATTCATTTTCTACAGCTGTTTAACATTCCTACCTTGGTTGGAACCTATGACTGAGATATACCACTGGGTGCACTTCTCCCTCTGAGGAGACCTGGTTGAGTATAGTCCCCACCTCATGGTTTGAAGCATCCACCTACACAACAAATTATTTGCTGAAATCTGGACTGGCTAACACGGGGGTTCTGCCAAAGCTCATTTAAGCTTTTGAAATGCCTGTTCATATGCTGGGGTCCTCACTACCTTATATCTCACTTGTTTTTCCTTATAAGGTTTGTGAGTGGAACAGCTATGGTACTATAATTGGGGCAAACCTTTTGTAGTACCCTGATGTCCCTAAAAAATGCCCTCACAAGCTTTTTTAATAGGGGCAGGCTATGCCTGAATAGCTCCCACTTTGTCAGGCTCTGGTCTGATCTTACAACTCCTCACTCTATGTCCCAGGTAGGAGACCTCTGCCATATCCACCTGACACTTACTGGGCTTAATGGTCAATCCTGCCCTCTGTGGTCTGTCCAGCACCTCTCTGACATGCTGAAGGTGCTCTTGCCAGGAACATTTGTAGATGGCAATATCATCTAGGTAAGCAATGGTAAAATCTCCTGCTCCTGCTAGGATATTATCTACCAGCTGCTTGAAGGTCGCTGGGGCATTTTCCATCCCAAAGGGCATCTTTGTGAACTCATAAAAGCCAAAAGGAGTCACAAAGGCTGACCTCTCTCTAGCCCTGGGAGTCAAGTGCACTTGCCAGTGACCCTTGGTAAGATCAACAGTGATAAGATACTTAGCCCCACTCAACTGCTCTAGGGCTTCATCTGTCCTATGCATGAGGCAGGCATCTGACTCTGTGTAACTATTTAATTTCCAGTATTCCACACAGAATCTGGTGCTGCCATCCTTCTTTGGTACCAGCTCCACTGTGGAGGCCCAGCGACTGTTGAACTCCTGGATTACCCCTAGTTCCAACATTTCCTGTATCTCCTCCGTCTTAGTCTGTTTGACTCTGTCAGGCACCCTCTAAGGCACTTGCTTAATAGGCCTTTGGGATCCAGTATCCACATGGGGCTGCACTAGGTAGGTGTACCCTGGTTTCCAGAGAACATGTCTCTAAACTCCTGTAACCCTGTTCTGATTTATTGTACCGGAGTAGGGGATAGCTATTGGGACATTGCTACACCTTCCACTGAGGTGTCAGTCTGAGCCGCAGTGAGGAGATCAGTCACCAGATTCCCCTTAGACTCCTCCTGTCATCCACTGTAAATACTCAGCTCAAGGGCCTCCCTATCATGGCAAAGTTTCATCATGTTAACATGGTACAATTTATGCCCCTGCCTCCTGCCTAGCAGTTCTACTATGTAGTTAACATCACTGACCTTTCTTACCAACTTGAAGGGTCCCTCCCAAGCTACCTGCAGCTTGTTGTGTCTGACAGTAATGAGAATCATTGCCTGCTGCCCCACAGCATACTCTCTAGCTCAAGCATTTCTGTCATACCAGACATTTTTCTGGTGTTGGGCTTTTGCCAGGTTCTGCTGGGCCAAGCCCATGAGCTCCCTGAGCTTTCTCCTGAAGTTTAGGACATATGCCACAACAGACTCCCTGTAGGTTTCACACTCACCCTCCAACTCATCTCGGATCAAATCTAGAGGACCCCTCACCCTATGCCCATACAGCAATTCAAAGGGTGAAAAACCTGTAGATTCCTGGGGCACCTCTCTGTAAACAAATAATAGATGCAACAGATATGTATCCCAATCCCTCTTAAACTGGTCTGCAAATGCCCATAGCATTGTCTTCAGTGTAGAGTTTAATGGCTCAACAAGATCATTAGTCTGAGGATGGTAAGGGGTGGTCTTTAGGTGCTTCACCCCATAGTGTTTCCACAGACAAGCTAGCAGGTCTGACATGAAATTGGCACCTCTGTCAGTTAGTATTTTTTCTGGAAAATCTGCCAAGTGCACCTACTTGCTGGCTTGTTTTTACACTCTCCCAGTCAAGGTGAACCCTAGCCAAAGGTATTTAGAATGGGGTCCCTCCTACAGCTCTGACTGGAGTAGACTGCCCAAGCAAGTAGTACTCCTCTTTAACCATTGCAGGCTTCACACTGGTTAGGTCAGACGCTGTGTCTGTCTTAGCAATGGCCTATTTCCCATTTACTAAGATAGGATATAACCTCTTGTGGTAGTTTGGTACCCTTGTTGTCTCGAGACAACTTACTGCTAGTATTCTGTCATTCCCACTTACTAACTCTCCCACCTTTTGTTCCCCACCTTGCCTCTGTGGATATATATATGCTACATGGCCCCACTGGTTGCATTTAAAACATTAAACCTTTGGTCCTGGATGTGTACCTGGATTAGTGGCTTCGCCTGTTACTGGTAGACTGTGTTGGGGTAGTCTGGGCTACCCACCATGGGTTCCCTTAGACCCATGAGCAGCACTGGGTATCCCTTTCCTGTGCAGGGATGACCTGCTTGCTAGGTATAAGTCTCCCTTCTTCCCCAACTCATCTTCATTATTGCCTTGTCTATCAGCTAACCAGATTCTCATGTCCTCAGACAAAGTGCTATGGGCTTGTTCCCTCACCAAAAGGTCTGCCAGCCCTTCAGAATTAGTGACCTGATACCCACTCACACACCAATGAAAATAAGTGCTTAGTTCAGCAATATATTCACACACACTTTCATCTGCCTTGTGTCTATGCAAATGAATAATTTTCCTATAAGATTCAGGTGTTAACTTAAACCATTCTAAAAGACAGTTTTTTTACAGTATTATATTTTAAGCAATCAGTATCAGACAATTTAGAAATAGCAGTTATAGCTTTATCATGGAGTAAGGGGGTCAGGAACCATACCCATAGTCCTTGCTCAGCATTATACTGTTCACATACCCTTTCAGACATATGAATGAAACTATCAAAATGATCCCCCTCTGTAAATTGTGGAAGAAATTTACTGACCTTTGCTGCTTCTGGGTTTTGGTTGCTCCCTTCCCCATTACCTCCATGACCCTGGTGAAGAGTCAGCATCTCCTTTTCATGTTGCCTCTCCTTCTCCTCAGCTTCCAGATGCTGTAGTTTCTCTGCTGCTTCTATTTCCAAACTCTTGGCCTCCAGTTTAAGTCTCTTTAACTCCAGATGGATTTTTAAGTACTCTGTGGAAACATTGAACTCTCCATTTTCTGAGAGTGGTACATCTCCAAGGCCAGCCTGGTCATATTCTTGACTGCTGGTCTGTGATGCAGCTGTGCCCAAGGCTACAATCATCTCTGCCTTAGTCAAGTTGCCATGCACCAGTCCTTTAGTCTGGCACATTTCAGCCAACTGGCTCCTTATAAGCTTACATACTCATCTCCTGACATGCTTGCCTGCTCTCTCTGACTAACCAAGCTAACAAAAAAGAAATAAAACAACTGTGATATGAAACTCTGAATGTTCACTGTGTGGCTGATTGAGAGTACAAACACCTTTCTTAGTGGCCACTGTTTACAGGCTGCAGGAATTCAATATCCACAGCACTAAATCTTAATATGTAGATCACCACTACAAGCCAATTAATATATGATGTGGATATACCACCACTGCCGACTAATTAATATGTGACACCCCTGCACTGGCCCAGTAATCAAGGAGCCTCAGTCCTCATCACTGGCAACAGTGGTGAATGTAGATCACAGTCAGTCTGGGGCTGGTTTCTTCCTCTTTCTCCAAATCCCCAATAACATTCCCCACTGGTACAGCTATAGGGTTGAGATCTCAGCTGAGTTGCCAAACTAAGATCTCCAGTACACTCTCTGTCCAACCAGTGTTTTGTGTCCCTGCCCTAGTAGCTGATACATGCACTCTTTGAGATTTGATTTATAGACAGACAGACACACACACACACACACACACACACACACACACACACACACACACACACACACACACACCTGAGGAAGGCTGGCACAGGTATAGTCTCTATACCACCCTTCTGCCCAGACTATAAGGTAGTTCCAATTGCCACCAGTCAACTCTTAGCAGCTACTTTAAGGCCCTTAACAAAGGGTATCCAATCTTACTGTGTAATGTTACTATTAATCCAGATGGTAGTCTGACCAAGAGTGAGGCTATTTAGGAGTGGCTTGTACAGTGTCACCAAATAGATATTCAAGTACTCTAAGAGATTAAATATCCCTAAATAGCCCAGTCACAATTAAAAGGCTTAAATATATTAAAAAACAAGACAATACTCAATAGGTAATCAGTTACATCAGAGTTCAAAATCACAAGAAATATTTAAAACAACATTGCAGGACAGTCTCAAATAAATAAAGAAAACATCTAAGCTACAATTTACTATATTCCTATCTGAATCTAAAAGAGTTACTATGCTCTAAAAACATATTTACAGCAAGGCAAGTGCAGAGGTGAGTGGCTCTTTCTAGCTGATGTTGTTAGGTCAAAGACAAACTACAAAATGCAGTCTCTCTGTGAGACAGTTCTTAAATTAATATCAAATATTACTGCTGGGTTAGCTTGAATGACATCAATTCCTGTTACCTGACTTCAGTTCCCAAGCTAAACTCCCTTTGTCAGAAACTAAAAGAATTTTAGCATCTCCCTGTGAAAAATACATATCTCTCAGATGTTTGCAGATCGTGGAAGTCATAAAACAATAAAACACTTCTACATCTCAAACCTAGTAATTACTTCTCTTTTAAGACAATGCAAAAAACGTCTAGCCCTAGACATTGTGCCTGCTACTGCACTGAAACTGAGAGATAACATCTCTTTTATTGCGTGGTTATGAGGCAACTTAATTTCAACTATTTTCTATGATTTTTTTTCAAGTTAACCTCCTGTGTTCCAGTTTTCATTAAACATATACATATAATCAGTCAGAACAGTGCAGGTATATTCCTGTTCTATTCCAATAGGGCATGCTGCAGTTATATTTTAGCTCAGTACTTTACATATACTTCTGTATAAATCATATCAATATTCACAAATGACATAAAATTATTTTAAAACATTCCAGATAGCTGGGCTGGCAGTATTTCCCTTTGTCACTCTCTCTCTCTCTCTCTCTATATATATATATATATATATATATATATAGGTATAGATAGATATATGGATCTTTCAACGAACGAAAGTACGATCCACCGAATTTTACTCACCTGAACTTCATCCACTGAAACTCCAGTTAAACAAAGCAAAGAACTGTCTAATTCCTTTCACAGGGAAAGGAGCCACTTGACCACTATGCAAGCAAAACACAATGGAAAGCAACTCAGCCCACCAAAGCATATTTCCTTATCCCCACTGTGCCGTATTTCAATTAACTGATTTACATGAAAGAGCACTTTTGTTAAAGTGGGTTTCAGCTGCATGAAAGTGCACTTTTGTTAAAATGGGTTTCAGCTGTCTGGTCTTCAAAGAAGTGTGTTTTCGAAGAACAGAAGTAGACATATATATATATATATATATATATATATATATATATATATATATATATGTATATATATATATATATATATATATATATATGTATATATATATATATATATATATATATTTTTTTTTTTTTTTCAATGAGCATTTTTTCCTGCAGAATAAGCAAGTGTAAGGAATTCATACAAATCAGTTTCTATAGACATATAGATATAGACATAGAATGCTTCAGTTAACTGATTTACATGAAAGTGCACTTTTGTTAAAGTGGGTTTCAGCTGCATGAAAGTGCACTTTTGTTAAAGTGGGTTTCAGCTGTCTGGTCTTCAAAGAAGTGTTTTCAAAGAAAAGAAGTAGATGTATATATATATATATATATATATATATATATATATATATAGATAGATAGATAGATAGATAGATATATTTATATATAGACATATAGATATAGACATAGAATGAATGTCTGGTAGTAGAGGCACATATCTTCTGTATAACAAGGGCAAATATTTGGTTGCATATCTTAAATACAGTACTGAATTTTGAAAAAATATGGTTAATGGATTAAAATTTTACTTGCAAATGTAGTTGAACTGGTGATGTTTAAATCGACTCTAGGTAAGTGTACAGAATGTGTTGGGTGGGAGTATGCCCAATGATGAATTCGCATCCCGTCCAGGTAATTTTCTTACTTAGGCTCATGATTTGCTGGAATAGACTCTGACTTCCTACAATTCTGAATCAGATAATGCAGACACTGTAAATAAATGAAGTAATATTTATTACAATTTATTTCTGAATTATAAACGGGATTAAAAGAATAGTCCATGAAATAGTTTCTATAGATTCCCAACAAATTAAATCATTGATTTATACTATGAATTATAGACTTGTAAAGCATTTTCTGTACTGAAACTTCTGAATGATGAGTGGTTATAGTACTAGTAGTAGTTTACTAGACTACAAATAAAATTGCTAGTTTTATTTATATTTAGACCTGAAAGGTTATGGTACAATAGGAAGAAAAGTGGTTATAGCAATAAACTTGGAACATTACTCCTTGTTTCCAGCATGTTTTTACTTTCAGCATTAGTTTTTACATTGTTCAGCTATATGTGTAGGTTATCGTAAGACTTAGTAAACAGTTTCCTCCAAGAGTTACTGTGCTGTAAGTTCCACAAGCATCTTTTAAGGTAAGCAATGAGATGTGAAAATGCAGCTAAGACGCAGATTTGGGGGCTAATGTCTATTAAACGAGCAAGTCTGCATACTTAAGGAAACCCCACTTATCAGTGGCAGCACCAGTGCTACATCTAATAAGTTGGAATTTTAAGCTGTACAGCGACAGCTTTCCAAGTGCAGACTGATTTGTATGAATTCCTTGCACTTGCTTATTCTGCAGCTTTCCAAGTGCAGACTGATTTGTATGAATTCCTTGCACTTGCTTATTCTGCAGGAAAAAATGCTCATTGAAAAATTGCACAATATTTATATCCTGTTTGTTTATTATTATTATTATACTAGTTTGGATGACCAATATGGTCCCTTTTGCAAAACAATCAACGAATATTCACTTACTGGACTTACATCTGAATGTAGCAGTTATGATGCTTCAGTTAATTCACAGAAGGCTGAGACAATGCATGGGTGCCAAGTTTATCAAAACTCTCTGCAGTGTGTAAATTCTACAGGAAGCAATTCAGACATAATGCAAGTTAATAAGACAGTTTGTCATTGACACTTTAGACACAGGTTCTGTGGTTAAGGCTGATGAAACAATAACTAAAAAACCTTGAAACATTGATTGTAAACTGATTAGTTTCCACTTAATGACATTGTAACTCATATGTTTATCATTTATATCCCAGCCTTGCATTATTGCATGTCAAAATTTGAAGGGTCATTACTGTAAAAGTGAATATTGTATTTAAATTTTAACTTGAAATTGTAGCAAAGGTAAATGACTTAAGCACAGAGTGTTGGTTAAAACTTAGCAACCCTGCTAATGCATGAATACTTTTAAATCATAGTCCATTCCATAAATTAACAAAACAGTCCATTAAAGATCAGAATTAACAGTTATAAAATAGATCTAATATAAAAATATAGAAAAGAAAAAACTAATTCCAAAAATAGTCATGAAAATAATATTTAACTGCATTGTACTGCAAGTAAACAAACTGCATTTCTTTACATTTACAATTTGTGTATTTTGAGACATGAATACTCAATTTGGCATACCGAGGGGGTTGTTGCATTCTTTTCATAGGAGTTACAATATCTTGCATACACCAAACAGTACCGAAGAATACAAACTGTATAAAACCACTGTAATTTTGACAAAAAGAAAGTGAACCACAGGCCTAAATTGTAATGACTGAATGCTTGCATACTATTTTTTTTATTTTATTTATTTTACATTTGTTGACCGGGCTAGTCCAGCTGGATAATTTCCATTTTCAGTGGAGGCCCGGGGAGAAAAGCTCCACAATTAAAACAAGGTTAAACATTTAAGCAACAATGCATACATTTTAGTGTAGTAGAAAATACAGCGAAAAAAAAACAGGTAAAAAACAAATAGCCTAAGCTATATATTCATATTTTTTTTTTTTTTTTTTTTTTTTTTTTAGAACAGTACAGTAATTTAGTCATTTGAAATAGCAGGGAAAGATAGTGATTTTTACGTAGGGAGGTATGGCTGAAGAGCGAAGAAGTCATTTAGTCTGGATTGGTACAGGAGCAGAGCCAGAAGTTGTTAAGATGTAATAGAAGTTGTTTTTTGAAAAGTTGAAAGGAGTCTAGTGAGGTAATGTGTGGGGGGAGGTTATTCCATATTTTCCCTATGGAGTTTGAAAATAGACAGTTACCTGCTGAATTTGTAATTCTAGTTGTGGTGACTTGTATCTTTTCGGCAGATCGCAACTGTTTCAAGTTTTTGTAGGGAGTAAGGAGGTTACTGAGAGCTGGTGTTTTTGTTGGTTGATAAAGAATGTTATGTGTAATTAAGAGTTGTTGATAGATACGCTTGTTAGGTAGTTCTATATTAAAGTAAAGTAAAAAAGGTAGGATGACTGCTAAAATATTTTACCAACAATAGTGTAGTTTGGAGCCTAGAATGGTAGCTTGATTGTTTCTTAAGCTTCTGCTTCAAGAGCTAGTTTTTGAAATTGATTTACTGTTCAGGAATAGCTGCCACTTTTGTTTTTATAAAAATGTTCAATATTATAACTTACAGAGAAAAATCTTGAAGAGAATGATGTTAAAATAATTGAGATTGTGAGTTCCTGATATATAGCCAAATGATGCTTTGCAATGGCTGCATCGGCTGCATCAACCATATCCAATTGGACAACATCTTGGGCAGACACACACACACACACACACACACACACACACACACACACACACACACAAAATCCATTCATTGACACAAGTATGTTATGTTCACACTGAATGTCTCCACTGGCCACGACATGATGGACACACCTACTATGGCATGCACTGCATAGCTGTAGACACAATGATTCTGCCTGTCATGACACATTGTATGAGTCCATGCCATGCTTTTTTTTTTTTTTTTGAAGGAAGATGCATGGCTGCATAGGGCTGTGGTGAATCAGCTACAGCCAATAGGGTTGCAGTGAAGTGTCAGGTGGCCTGTATCAGGAATCTAATTGACTAGCAAAGGAAGCACACGGGCTGCAGGCCATAATTACTAAACAATAGAAAGAAAATACTATTATATTAAAAAAAAGGAATCATTTGCTTATTAAGGTACAAACATAAGAGAACAAAACCAGTGTATACGAAAAGCAAATTAATGACTAGAAAATTAACTGCATTAGCTAAAAGAGAAGGATAGTCTAGTGCTAGGAGTTAAGTTTACAGTAGAAATAAAAGAAGAAGGACTATATGCCTTTGCACTAGAAAATACGATGCTTGCCTTAAATGCCACCCAACACTATGACTTGAAAATTAATGGAATTTAGACAATACAGATAGGGCTCAATCCTCATTATTGTTATTAACAGGTAGTAAGTAAACTTAGTTGGTTTGCCACTTAAGGCTGTCTGTTCAGCAGCAGATATTTATTCAACTGATTTGAATACAAAATGCAATTAGAAAAGTGCACCACAATATGAATAGTTACAGAAAATAATTGGCTTACAGGGAGGTGATCAATTACCTGAAATCAGGGACATTAGTATACTGTTATCTTATATGGCCATATTAGTTTTACTGCAGAAGGCCAAACTGAGCTCTTCCAATGCCTAGAGGAAGCCAGGTTATTTATGATTTAGTTAAACACCTAGTTTGTCCTCTGTAGGACTATTCCTCAGCATAGACAGAGATGGTAGGAAGTATACAAAGCTCTAGTTGTACCTATGCAGTGTAGACAAGCGTAGGCCACACGCAGTAGAAGAAGATGGGTTAAGGGAGGTTCACATCATGTAAAAAATGAAAGGATGAAGGCAGAACTGCCGACAGCTACAACATCCCCTCAAATGAATTATACACAATTTCCAGCTGCAGAAGAAATGTGCAGAAACCAGCTTTGTTTCACTGTTTCAGCCATAGCAAAGAGAAATGGCAGTGATTGTACAAATAGTCAGACTGGGAGGAACAAAACTAAAATAAAAATGAAGGTCTTGCAGAGGAAGGGAAACAGCAAGTATAAAAAGGAAGCAAACACAAATGAAGGGACCAGGGCTTTGCTCATCCGAATTCCACTCTTCTGCATAATGCCCTGAGTGAGAAGCATATCCTTGGTTGTATCTGCAGTTACCTAAATAAATCTAGATGACTTTGTACTAGATGAAAAAAGGAGTGCATAACAGACTACATCATTTTGAATATCTGACAGAAAATTAATCCCATACGAATGCTTTTACAACAGGGACGTAACTAATGTAAAATGTTTCTCATCTAATGGTATCTGCAATGCAACCAAATATGTGACTATCTACCAAACAGTAGCCAGTATATATTTTTGTACACTGACTTTTGAGCAGGCTTTCTCATCTTAGGGACTTAAGAACTGCTTTCTAAGCAACAAATGACTAACCTGAACAAATGTAGTCTGGTTACTTACTATGATAGCTTACTTACAACTGAAAGAAAACGTGAACTATTTATGTTGAGTGATTACATTTTACTGATCAAACTTTAATCGGTTTATGGTATAAGAGAATGTTTCCATATATTACATTTTAGCAGCAGTGCTTTAAGCTATTGCTTAAATTTCAAGTGTGATAAGTAAGTCTGGTTAAAAATAAATTGTGTTCTGTTTATTATTCATTTATTTAGCATGTTAGTCTAATTGCAACAAAATGAACAAATGTATGGCTATAATTATTCTAGGCTAATGCATTTTACTGTACAGACTTGAATCTGGGAATTTCTCTACATGTAAGTTCTTTGATTTTTTTTCTAAACATAAGAGGACCACCCTGTGTTTTTGAGAAACAAATATTATTTCTGTCTTTCAATACATTATAGTAAAAAGGGTCATGTCAACATCAAAAGGGTAATTTCAACATAAGGTAAAGTGTCACTGTGTAAAGTACAACTAAGATGGAAGGGTGGGTATCCTATGTTGTACTGAAAAGTGCAAGGCGACTGTAAATCAGTGAGTGTGCTGTTAGAATAACTGCTGTAGGGAAGGGTTGAGCACTTGGCAGTGGGGCATGATGGGTAGTGATGACATCCTATTGCATCACTTGCCTGTGGTTAGCTTACAAGTATTCAAACTTTCTTCCTTACGCACACAAAAAGCTATTGATATCCAAATATCGGTACCAAAAATGTAATATTGTTTACCTGTCTTTTTACTAAACCTCTACACAGAACACACATGCAGCACATACACATAAACATACACTGCAACAAAAATCTGCCATTGCATTACACTAGCTAGTCTCACAGAACATGTCTGCAATACTTAAAAGAAACGTAAGCTGTCAATAACTCCAAGTGTGACATGCCTTCTCAGTTTATTAACGTATATCTTACTAAACTGCATTAGCCACAAAACTGAAAGAAAGAGAGATCTTATTCCCTGCACTCAAATACAGTTACCATTAGTATAGCAAGATCCACCTTTTCCAATGCTTATACACAGGCATGTTTAATATTCTTTGTTTTTATAAGTATGTTGCTACTGCCCACCTGGCAAACAGATCTGTTGAACAATCGACTAGACTGGTTATCAAATTAAATAAATAAATAATCAACCCATACTCTCCAAGAATGTGGTGGACATAATGCATCCCATCACAACTAGGAGAACTCTTAGGAAATTGAATAGGGGAAGTGATTATATAACTATATCCTAGGAAGCAATGAGCATGGAATCACAGATGCTGAAAATGGAAGTAAAATGATAAGAAACTCTTGCAGTGAATGAAGTCAATGATGAGGAGAGAGAAATTATGATTCACATGAGAAGATCTGTTTGCTAACTATTCATCTGGTAAAATTTTAGTGAAATGGCAGATGGATAAATGTATGATTTAAGCTAGATGACTTCTTGCACAAGCTGGGTTACCTACATAGTCCAAACATTAACCTTCAGAATTTTTATATATTTTTGATCCCTGGGACTTGGATAGTCCTACGAAGGTAAAGAGGTAATCGGGGTGTATTTTAACATAATGATTCAGTGAAAATTAAGAAATACCATGCTAGTCAACTAACAGGATGCAAAAAGACACTAGAGCACAGACATGATGATTAAAACTATTCTAAAACAAAACTTTAGTTCAGTCCCAATTCCCTTAGCTCTACTCATCCTTAAAGAGCTTGCTAGCAACATTTGCTAAAAGACAAACATCTACTGATTGCTTTTTTGAGCTTTCTCGTGTATCGGGTATAGCCCCACTCCATTTGCCCTTGCTATGCTTGGGCTCACTTCACTCCCCTCCCACCCTCATTCTCACCTACCTCTCCATATCAGTTCCTTTATACCTTACCATTGTTAACACTCACTCTGCACCTTACTTCCCCTTCCTGTTCTCCACACAAACCATAACTAACCCCTCCCCTCTCCCACACTACACTTGCAAACTATTACTTCTCCTTCCACTACCCACATTACTCCTACCCCCTATGCAAACATCACCTAAGCAACACACTCTCACATACCTATCTACAAAATATACCTACTACTAACTCCCCAATTACCAATTTCAGCACTCTAGCACTCAATACTCTTACCAGTCATGCCTTTCTCTACTACTCTTTTTCTTGTACTACCCCCATTACTCCTCCTTCACACTCACCTCACTTAATATCCAGTTATCTCCTCGTCTCTAAGTTCCTACAACACCTCCTACTAGTGATACTTCATCTCCTTAACATTCATTTGCTATTTTTTCTTCTATCTTTTCTACTGAAACTCCTCTTCCTAAAATCAAAACTCCCTCCACCTACACCATATTCCCTAAAAACAAAATATTTTATCTTTAACTTATACAAATATAACTGCCACTACTACCCTAAGGTTCTTCCTCTTGCAGGAGATATTCATCCCAATCCAGATTCCACTCAACACAACTCCACCTATAACCATAGTCCCACTAACCTATATGCCTCTGCCCCCCAAACAAATAAATCTCCTTTTACTCAATAAACACTAGAAGTATATTCAACAAGGTCAGTGAACTTCATGCTAGGATCTCAAGCCACAATCCTGATGTCATCACCCTAACAGACACTCGACTAAAACCCAACACCATGACAAAGACTTTCTCCCTCCTGGCTATAGTACACTGCACCTTGACCGCCAAAAGAAAAAGAATGGTGGAGTTGCTACTGTTTACTCTAACCACCTTACTCTAACACCTAATAAAACTATCCCGTCCTTTTCCCCTGCTGAAATACTGACAGCCAGCCTTGTACTTAACACCCATACCACCATCACAATAGACACAATCTACATTCCCCTGGGGGATAACTTACCCCCCTGCTGGAAAACATACTCTCATGCTTCTCTCAACATATTCCTAATGAAACCATTATTCTTGGTGATGTCAATATTAATTGGTTAACTCTCTGTACCCCAAATTCTTCCTTCCACATTAACTTGTATGGCTTTACCCAAATTATCACTGATGCCACCCATACCAACAACTCTCATACACACAGCACCCTTATCGACTGGTTTCTAGTCTTTCATCCCTCTAGATATCACAATCCTGAAACCCTTCCCAACACACTGAGTGATCACTCCCCAATAAAAGTACTTAGATATATCCCTCACTTTTCTAAACAGCATAGATTTATCACATGCCACAAGCTTATGAACTTCCACCCAGACACTTATAAATCTCTTCTCTCTAAAGTTAACTGGAATTTCCTTACCCAACTCCCAAATGACGATGCTGCCTTGTCTTTCAACTCCACCTTTCTCAGTATTCTCGACTCACTTGCCCCACCTCGCACAGTCCATATTAAATCTAATATAGCTCCATGGCTATCAAATTCCACCCACATCCTAATGAAAAATAGAGACAGAGCATGGAAAACATGGACCAAAACAGAGCTCCCTGCAGACCTGCTAAAATACAAAGAACTTAGAATTCAGACCAAAAAGTGTATTAATAAAGATAAAAGAGACTTCTACTATAATCCATCCTCAGCCTTGAAATTTAACCCCCCAAAAAATTTTTGGAACTCTTTAAACCGCATACTACATGCTGGTGGTCCCTGCTCCCCCAATCCTTGTCCTGATAAGAATCCCACAGATACTGCCTCCACCTTCAACACATATTTCATTGACTCTATATTCAAACTATTTAACACTAGTGCCAACTCATCTACCTCTAATAATATTTCAAACCACTCTCTATCAAATCCCACTATACTCTCATCAAATTCTTTTTCCGTCAAACCTGTACCCACTAGCTACATCAAATCCCTACTCTCTAAACTCAAACCTTGCTCAGCTTCTACTGACAACATTCCTTCCCTTTCCCTTCAGTTAGCTGTTGACTCTCTTGCTCTCCCTGTATCTATCTTAATCAACCCCTCCATTTCAGAGTCCAAAGTCCAAAGTCCATTCCATATGGAAACAATTCTTTACTCTACCAATACATAAAGGAGGTAACTCCTCAGACATCACTAATTTTAGACTAATTACCATCCTCTCTCTAAGTTCTTGAAAAATGCATACATAAACAAGTTATGCACTACCTACTCTCTTAAAATCTCCTCACACCTACTCAACATGGCTTTAGACCAAAGCATAGTACTACTACTGCCCTACTATCATTCCTTAATACTATATCCCTTGCCAGAGATAACAAACTTGTCTCCTGCCTATTTTTAGATCTCTCTCTAAAGCTTTCTACACCGTATCTCACCCTCTCCTACTGCAAATACCAACTTTCCTTAACCTCTCCCCTGCTACTGATGTATGTGTTTCCAGCTACCTCAGTGACAGATTTCAAGCAGTGAAGTGGCAATCTGCACTCTCCCTTCCTCTCCCAGTTAAAAGGGTGTCCCTCAGGGTTCCATGTTCAGTCCATTACTTTTCAACATCTTCACTAATCTTCTTTATTCTTCCTGTCCTCAGTCATCACTGGTCCAATACGTTGATGACTCTACTGTCATCACTATTGCTGACTCTCCCTCTGACCTCATCTCTACAACACAGACATCTTTTAATTCAGTAGAAAACTGGCTCTCTGATAACCAGCTTATCCTTAACCCATACAAACTAAGCTACTGCTTTTTCTTCCTAAAAACTACAACCACATTAAATCCACTTTCACAATCCTGTCTCTCAATAACACACACATCAAGGTGGAAACTAGCACTAAACTCCTTGGTGTCATCATTGACAACCAACTTAAATTCGATCTACAGATTGACAACTGTATCAAGAAAACTTATCAGAAACTAAGGCTCCTCTACCACAACAAAAGGTTTCTCACCATTGAAGCTAAAAAAACTCCCTCTTATGCCTACCTCCTTTCCAGTCTATTATATGGCTCTCAAATTCTTATTTGCCTCAACTCCACACTCCTTGCCAAACTTGAATCTATCAACAACAAGATAGCCAAATTTGCAGTCCATCAAACTTACAAGTCACATCACTATCTCTCACTCAAACACCTTAACTGGCTAGAACTACCTCACCAGCTTCTTCTCCCTCAACTCCAGATCATCTACTCTTTCCTTTATCAGCCTTCTTACTGTCCTACCCTATCATCTGTCATCTCCCACTATTCACCTGCTAGATCCCTCTGGAGGTCTAACCTAGATCTGCTACAAATCCACAAACCTAAAACTAAGAAAGGACGTATTCTCTATAGCTATAATCCTTCCAAAGCCTGGAACAAAACTCCCGCTAGAGATCAGGTCACTCAAGCAACTTAGTCAATTCAAGCTAGCCACTAAAGAATACCTGTTAAGCCAATGGATCTGCCTCTGTACTTACCCCCCTTAAACAGCTTATCAACCCTAACTGCACACCTCTATCTGCTCCCAATTTATGTAACTTTCTTTAACTTTCTAGACCTTGTCTGACATTAACTTTTCTATCCTAAGCACATTACAAACATTCATATCTGCATAATGTAAGATTTTACGTCTGGTGATAAAACTATCGTTAGTCCTTCTGAATGATGTAGCATTCTAAATCTGACAGACATAATGATTAGTTTATTGCAGTAAATCCTTTAGTTTCATGTATATGTTGCTTTGAATATTTTCTGTAAACCAGTTGTTGATTGTTTACTTATTTTTGTAAATGATAATCTGTAGAACATGTGGAGATTTTCTCCACAGGGCTCCACTGAAAAAGGGCTACTTAGCTCAGTTGGACAAACCCGGTCAACAAATGTAAAATAAATAAATAATAAATTTTGTTGGATGAACATAAATTATTCTGTATCAGACATGTCAGTTATGGTTCTTCAAGGACATTTCAGTGCACGTTTGGAAAGAAGAATGGTGGATATTAAGCTAATTCATTTTTTTCAGTCTATCATTCAGCAGTCTGAGCCTGGATTAATAAGACACTATAGCAAACACTGGGCACAAATAACATGTAGTGAAGCACAACAAATGTTTCTTTTTCTGGTAATTAATGAATTTATGATGATTTACCCTGACTCCAATCTACTGACTATCTCAGAAAGTTAACAGTAACTCTGAGATTACTGGGATTTGTCTTGTAGCACTTGTGTTGTAATCATGAGGAGAGGGTAGTTATAATCACACAAGGTAAACTCTAGACAGAACACTAGTAACTATAAACTTAGCAGTCAATAAGGCCTTAATATTCAAACAGTTTTAACAGTATATAGCCAAAGTTTGTTTACTACGTGATACACTTCATAGATGTCTGTCAGAACCTTAGAATGGCATGTCAACATTTTTTTCTTCTTTCTCTCTCCCCCTTTTGTTCAGTTAGCTGATCCACAGTCTGTACAGCATACTAACTACACACAACAGCTATACATTCTAACTTAATCTTATTTTGTTGGTAGTTTCTACCTTTTTCATACTGCAATTCTTCAATGTGAATTGGACATTACTAAATTCACCATTTTCTGTTAACCAAAGCATCTGTTTCATAAAGATTGCTTGTTTAGACAGAGCATTACAAATGACAGCTTCTTGTTTTCCTTCTCTGCATTTAACTAACCTTCCTCTACATCTCTTACATTGTGATTTATTTTCTTGTTGGTTGTCAGAGATGTCTCGTGAACTGTTATATTCTCAGCTAAACCAACATTGACTCTAATGTTACATGGAGAATCTTTAGTTTTCTGGCATGCTATAACCTGGTCTTCTAAAGTTTCCGAATCACACATTCACATACAGTTACAAGTGCACTCACACACATGCATGCCCATGCAGCCAGCCACCCATACACAAGCATCCACACGCTGTTGCTGAGATGTAAGTGTCGTGCTAAACACTCCCCATGATTCATGAAGCTTGCGTCAGGCGCAGGCGTAGCGTAGGAGTTCTAACACCAAATATGTCTGCTGAGCGATTCAGGTACGATCCGATTCCATGTGCACTACCATAGTATGCCAGAGCTGCACAGCTCTCAGTGCATGTATGCTAATCACCCCATGCGCAGTAGTGCTGCATGCAAATGAAGGTGCATAGCAATTCATGAAGTGGTGCAGGTGTAGCATAAGCATACAGAAATGTAAACCAAAAAAAACGGTTTACATTTTTTCAAACAGAACATCTGAGCCATGAAAGTGGACCAAACTTACGTATTACAAAGTTAACATATGCCAATGGCTAAATATACAGCCAATGGCATAATAAAACACGCACAACACATAAAAAATAACATTTAATGTCATGGCCACACTAACACAAAGTACAGCCACAGTGCATGTGTGTGCAAACGGGAGCACAAGGAAAATATATGTAGATGTCATAAAACTGCAATGTAACACAAATCATGATTTTGCCATAATAGTCAATGGTATGCATGCTACACCACAACCAAGGCGCAAGGGTTGCTAAGGGTCTTTGACAGTGTTTGGCACGGTAACTATGAATTAGTAGTCAATGCCATGCAAGTAATACTGAATCGCAAACGCCTTGCTGGCATAAGGCTGTACCACATGGCATAGCAGTATAACACTGAGGAGTGGCCTGGAGGTATACATGACATCAGGAGAGGGGTGTGCCACCATAGCTGTAAGCACATTGGAGCATTGCTAATCCAGGTTGCCTGTTGCTAAACAAAGCCACAGGATAGGGGTGTGGATGTAGCCATAGCTTTGCTTAGCTGTGAGCACACAAGGTGACCAAAACGCATGTGCACATGGATGACAATGCACTTGAAACTCGGTAAACGGCTACACGCGGTGCACACCACAGCTGAAACAGGAAGGTTACGGGAAGACAATAAGGAAATGCCACAGCAGGGTAATTGGAGTACAACTGAGTAATTAACACCTATTAACTCACAGTGGGCCATTGATGGTAGCTAACAAGGCTGGTAGCAGCAACCTGCAGAACAGGAAAGGGGAGGTGCCAGATTGCAAAGAAAAGAGAACTGTCACAGCAGAACAAAGCAAACCTGCAGTAGATTGGCTATAGAACACATTTCACAACCCAATTTTGGGTTGAGAAAGTACAAAACAAGAAAGCAGGCTGCTGGATGCATGCCTGACAATGGGAAGGGAATCGGTTTGAAAAATGAAGGCAAGGGCAAGAGGTGATCCATGGCAGCCAAGTGTAATTCAACACCAAAGGCCCCACAATAACAGTACCTGCAGTAAAACCCATAAGTAAGATACCCTGCAGCTCGGATTGCACATATACACCCTATGACATCATCAGCTTCCAAAGCACAATAGTATAAAGTGTGAAGGCACTTCATACACAATTGTGTATTCCCAAACACTGCACCATCAGTGTAAACAGATGGGGAACTTTTAAAATGTACATGTTGGGAGCTGCCATAGCGTTGATTCATCAGCATGTGTTGGAGACTGAAGGTGGTGTGGAGGATGATGCTGACAACCACCTCAGGCACAGGAGGAGGAGAAGAGTGTTCAGACCAAGGGTAAACTAACAGGGGCTAGATGATCTGGAGATAGTAGAGTGTTACAGGGTTGACAGGGACATCATACAGCAAATCGTTGAGCTGTGCCGGCCACACCTCGGAGCCAGAAGCAACAGAGGGGAACCCATCCCAGTGGACACAAAGGTATGCTAAAGCTTGAGAATACTAGCCACAGGTACCTTTCAAAGACCAACTGGAGATATCATAGGGATCTCACAGGCATCAGCATCCAGGGAACTCCACCAGTTCCTGGATGCCATGTTACCACATGCCAATGAGCATATATACTTCCACCGAACTCAGGATGAGTTGGCCAGCAATATGTGCCTCTTCCACCATGTGGCAGACTACCCAGAGGTACTGGGTGCAATAGACTGCACGCACATACACATCAGGTCACCACCCGGTGAGCATGGTAGGCACTACATAAACTGCAAGATATACCACTCCATCAACTGCCATGTCATGTGCAATGCCCAGGGTATTATAATGGATGTGTGTGCTGGCAGCCCTGGAAGCTACCATGACTCCCACATCTGGCATGCCTCACAGCTGTACCAGGTATTTGTCAAGGGGGACATCCCATATGGCCACCTTTTGGAGGATACTGGCTATGCACTGGAGCCGTGGATGATGACTCCCATCAGAAATGCACACACACCCATGCAAGAATGCCATAATGAGGCACACGCACAAACCAGAATCATCATAGAGCATGTGTTTGGGATGCTGAAATCATGGTTCCATTGCTTGGACATATCTGGTGGAGCCTTTCAGTACTCTCCAGGCACATGTGCCCACATCTTCATAGTATGTGCCATGTTACATAATATGATCCTGCGGAAACAGCTGCAGCAAGGAAATAATGGTGAAGGCCCTCACAGCCCACCACAATTGCCAAGGGCACCACAGGCACAGAGGGAGTCAGACCACAAACACCCTGTGCCAGCCCCAGTAGGCAGATGGAGGTGTGCCCAGTTTGCCCATGCTATGGCAAAGAGGGAACGTATAGCACATACACTGACAGTGTAGGCCCCTATGGACTGACACACTTCTCCACCAGCACACACAGTAAACATGGATGGCACACACACACAAGACCACCTGTAAATTGTCATGTATAGGTGGTCTACTGTGTGCATCCTACATAGGCAGCCATCAACTATTGCACACACAACTGCTATTGGCACAAGGTAAGTCAATACCTGAACAGTAAATTAAGCTAACAGCATGTGTTGATACTGTATGTATAGGTTCCTAGGTACATCGGTAGGTACATGCCTAACTGTCAGAGACCATTCATAAGCCTAGCCAAAATGTGTCTGCTGTCGCCACCCCATTGATTAACTAACTGTCCCTCTGTGGAGCAGAGCCAATTGTGGGATCCCTGGGGTGTAACCACTGTTTCCCACCCACTCTGCAAGGATTTCCTGGTGTGTTAAAGAGGGGCTCCATATAATGTAATCAGGGATGTAGTTCCAAAGCGTGGGGAGTACCCATGACAGGTATCTGTCACCTCATCATTCTCCAGTTATGGTTGTGGCAAGGTGTAGCTCAGTGCAGTATGTGCTCACTGTGACATGGATTCCCATAGCTGGAGCATATCCATTAAGCCTCACTTGGACATACCATTAACAGGTATCATCCATATGTACACCAACTGAGTTACACATTTGTTTGCAGCATGGAGGAACAGCCGTAGTACACTCTACATTCTAAACACCATAACACTTTTACATATCCCAGATGCGTCAGTGGTAAAGCCACTGACTGTGTCATTCATGGTCCCGGTTCCACGACCTGCAAGGGCTGTTACGGAATTCTGATGTTCCAAATAATGGATGTTGGATGCAGGTCATTAGAACATGTTTAATCACATGTTAGCGGGTTTTTTGCACTGGTAAGTGCCGGTAAGCGGCGTTTAAACATGACTACACAGATATGTGCAACACAGGTCTAACCTTTGCTGAATATCGTGCAGATCATCGGCAAAGCTGCCCAGAACCACTAAAAAGTGGGTTATTTACCCTTGTACTAATAGTGCCTGCTCTGAGAGGTAAAGCGACCACTGCCAGGAGTAGAACATGCAACCATGTACACAATCTTCACAATAACCTACCACTAAGCTACCTGAGATGTACCAATGGCAGGTGTGTATTGTGACAGGTTAAAACACAAAAGGGCGGAGTTCGGGAAATAGTATACACTGCCATGTACTCAATGAAAGGTGTATTCTCTCTCTCTCTGTCTCTCTCTCTCTATACATACACATATATATATATATATATATATATATATATATATATATATATATATAATATAGAGAGGAAGGGTGATAGAGAGATATATGTTGATATATATGGATATACATATATATATATATATATATATATATATATATATATATATATATATATATATATATATATATATATATATATATATATATATATATATATATATGCAAACATATAGATAGGTTAACAACATCTACACAACCATGGAGGTACATATAAATAGGATACTATTACATACTGAAGCGCGTAACCACAAGGCTTAAAGACCGAAAGACCACAGTACCGGAACATCAGAATTGCGAGTACTATTATCACAATGTTAAGGGATATTTAGTTAGTGCTTCTGGTGCTACAGTACAGGTAGGTACTGTGTGTAAGTGTGTTTCTGATTGCTGTAGTGTGTGTAAGCATGTGTTCTGAGTGTGGTGTGCATTTCCGGGGGACTGTAATGTGTGTGTGTGGGTTTGCTTCGTGTGTCTGTTTGTGCTATCTTGGAAGTAGATTATTAAAGTAGGTGTGGTGTGGGGGGGGGTGCAGCCACCCACATGGGGGGGTGTATGGGGGCATGGCCACCTAGCCATAAGTAGTGTAGGATGGTTTGTTTGGATGCGATGGGTAGCAGTGTGTCTGTGAGTGCGTGTGTGTGTTCTGTGTTTGTGTTAGTTCCGGGAGTCTGACTGTCGCGAGTTTGAGTGTTCGGTATTGTGGGGTTTGGGAGTCTGGGAACGTAAATGTGGTCGTTGGAAGTGTGTGCATTCCTGAATCTGTGGGTATGCCATATACAGCGGTTGAAGTCTTCAGATATGTGTATAACATGGACTATAGCAATCACACATTCCGCCACGACCGACCGTTATGAACAAAGGATATGGAGAGTATATATGTCTATAGACTATTACAAATATGTGCTATGGACATGAGCCAAAGATTGGGTTACCACCTGTTCGAGGGGTAGTCCCTCTATGTATGGTAGTGTCTTGACCAAAATGAGTACAAAATGAGTACAAATACTAATGTCCTACAATCTCGGGACATTTGGCATGTTCCATATTTAATGTAATTGTTGCATAAAATAGTAATCTGCATCTAAAATACCTACATGTAATAAGAAACAGGATAAGCAAGTAAACCTATACAAGAATATAAGCTTTTATATAGGCATATATGTAAAGTTCTATACTTTGTACTGACCATGGGTATGTGTCAGTCTCTAAAATCCGATGTGTGTCCTGCAAATATCCCACTATGGCCATTTGAAAAGGTGGCAACCCAAGCCAAAGAGGTTCAGTCACCAACACAACTCCAATTAGTGCAAATATCTGTGACAGAAATACATGAGACAGCTTTCATGTAGCAACATTTCATTACATACCGATGTATTTCCGAAGGGATTGAAGGACCAACATCACCTGCATGCTATACAGGAACCAATTAACAATGGCTTAATGAATCATCCTGCAATTACCATAGTATTAGTCCACTAAAGGATAGGTCTTCATATAGGGAAGGAGCCCTCACACACATATCGAATATGTATAAATGCAGTTTCTACACACCTGCATCTGCTATGTACACTCATCTACATCTCCCCCACACCCAAAACAATTGCAATACAGAATAATAACATCACAAACATCCACTCACTCTATGACATCTGCAGAATCCTTAACATACCTTGTCAGAGGCACACTATAATGGCCCTATGTAAAATTGTTGCTGTTGTACAATGAAACAGACGCCAGTGTTACAGAGTTTGGTTGCAATAATCCCGTATCAGATGGCTGTGCATACTCCAGGAAGTGTTACCAATTACTGATTAACAGCACAGTATGATACACATGTACAGTATACCAAAGATGTCAGGTGAGCACAGTTCAAAACACCTAACGTTCTATGCATAGCCACACAGCCTTGAGCTGCCCAAACATCCTTGCCAGACCTAAACATTTGCAGATGTATCAGGTACAAACCCTGCAGAAGTAGCAATGTTCAGAAATATAACAGCTAGACTCACATGTAGAACTATATCCTTTAGCCATTACATACAAGCCACGGGGGCCATGAAGTTAATATATCTCTGTGTGTCTCCATATAGCTGTTGCAATTCATCACAAACAACACATCCAGGCCATTGTCCTCAAAGGTAGGGCAAAGGGACAATGCCCAAGTGGAGTATTCAATTATACCCCACTGTTGCTATGTCATTGGCTAATAGAGTAGCTGCACAGCTAATGTGCATGTAATCATCTACTCCGAAACACCAATTGGTGGTAGGATACCACATGTTACTGGTATAAAAAGATGGCTTGTCATACATTCAAACCGTATGTACATACCAGATAAATGTTACAATGAGGATTGCAACACAAAACGAATAGGATTTATATTACCGTCAACTTGGGTTACTAATAAGGTATGTAGAACACTCAGTATGTCAGTGTACGTAGTACCTGTTCTGTAATAATTAAAGTGTACACAATGCATATAGTGGGAAAAGGTATTATGTAGTGATATATTGTTGAGGATAGTAACGCTCTTAGAAATTGTGTGTACTGCTGTAGGCCACAAGGTAAACACCTCATACACCACAAGGGATGCTATATAAGGACTTTGAACCAACAATTCCTCTCCAGCCGCTGTCAGTGGCAGGGTTGGTCCAACAAGAACGTGCCATAACTGGGGATAGTATATGTTGATATACTGTAACAGTAGGCATATGTATGGGCGTATAACTGAGAATAACATGTCTAAGGTGGTCCTGCTGTGCAATTATGATTTGCATTATGGGATATTGTGGCAAAAATGTGAAATGTACAGTATTGTAGGTAGATATGTCATAGCATTACTGTTATGTTATGCAAACATCAGGTATGTCTATTGGCGTGTACAATACACAGTAACAGGATACATATGACTTGTAGTCACTAGACAGTGTATCAGCATGATAGCTAATTGAAATGGATGAGCTAGTCAATTATCCATGCACAAAGGACATGTAATGGCTTCATAGGTTCATAGTTAGGTACTATGCTGTCTGGCCAAGGCCATTCATAAGCCTAGCTACAGTGTTTTGACTTGCAGCGGCTCCCTAGGTTAGTGTCCTCTGCCTGTGAACAGCAGAACCATTAGTTTCCTGCTCCTCTATACAGCAGAGCCACTGCAGTGATCCCAGGTGTACATGTCTGTCTCCCATCCACCCATCGAGGTATCTCTTGAAGAGTGCTAGTGAGGGTCCCTGCCTGATGTACATAGGAATCATGTTCCAAAGCATGGTGAGTGTCCAGGTCAGGAATGTATCTCTCCAGCACATCCTAGTCATCGTTGCGTTTAGGTACATATCCCAGAACATGTGGCTCTCAGGGGCTTTTGCTTATTTGGAGCACATCCATCAATACTGTTTTGGACATGGGACTTGTATGTTCAGCAGAGATCACCTCTGAATATGCGGTATGCAAACGAGTACAGTTGGGGTTTCTGTAGTTTGGCTGCATACGTCATCCTTCGGAGGTCAGTATTCCTCTTGGTGTGGTAATGTTGTGGTATTTCAAGCCGTTGCTGTTGTCTCGTAAGGTACATTTCAAATGGGGTGTTGTACCCTTTAATGTGTTTCATAAGTCATGAGCAGAGAGGCACAATGGCTGCCTTTGTTCTGGCTACAAACCCATTGGAGATTAGGGGGGCCATATAGAAGGATATCCACACCACCTTGTCAATATGGTTATCAAAGGAGTGAATGCTATCTACTTGGGTTCTAAGATCCCTTATTACATCTTATGTATGTATGGGACTACCACCTATGTGATAGTCTGCAGATGATTGTTATAATCCAAAGGGGATGTCTATGCACCTTGTGGCATGCAGCTTGAGGCAATGTTATTGACACCAGGTATCCATCCCAGTGATACCCTTATGGAGGGTGTCTGTATCAGCTGGGGAATCAATCATGGCCCCTAGTTTGCAGTCATCTGCAAACCTTTTCAGGGTAAGTCCTCCTGTGCTAGCCTGTACCTCAGAGAAGCATATACCGAACATGAGGGGCCCTATGATCGAGCCCTGGGGGATGCCAATTGTAACTGATTTACAGTAGGACCTAGGGTATGCTACCCTCACTGTGTGGGTTCTGTCCATGAGCCACTTTGCATAACATCTCATGACGTAGGGGTTAATGTGCAGGTGGATGTGTTTGTTGACAATACCAGAATGAGGAACGGTGTTGAAAGCCTTTGAGAGGTCAAGGTAGGCTGTGTGGACCTCCTTACCCTCATCTACTGCCTTGGTAACTGTCTCAAAGGACTCCACCAGGTTTAGAAGGCATGGTCTGGCCCTAACAAATCCAAACTGGGTGGGATCAAAGGTTTGGAGGCCAGCAGTCTCTCTGCAAATGAGATCCATGATGATGTGCTCCATAGCCTTGCAAAACAGTCTAGTCAGACGTATAGGGCAATAGTTCCCCTTGTCCATTGTGGTACCACCTTTGTGGAGTGTGATAACTGTTGCTGTGCACCATTCAGGGGCCACAATGCCTGATGCAAGCCTATTATTGAATATGGTGCCCAAGTGGGGAGCCAGTTCATTCTGAAGTTCGTGGAAATCACAGCCTGGGATGTTATACGGTCACATGGATGCTGTGTTCCTGGCTTTAGAGAGTGCAGCTTTGAACTGCGTAGTTGTGATCACAGGGACTCTGCATCATTCCTGTATAGATATGGGCCCTTTAAGGTGTGAGAGGGGATGTAAAGTTAGCACTGAACCTATCTGGCAGGATGTTGCCAATATCAGTTGTTTCTGTAATGTTCTTGCCTTACTGCTAAATGTCAGAGCAGATGTGGGTATCACCATTGAGAGTAGTGACATACCTCTAGAACGCTTTGTGGTAGTCCTTGGAATTAGTCATGGTTATGTTTATGTAGCTAGCTTTGGAGGATGTGATAAGGGATCTCAGATTCTTACTGAGGCTGACCAGGGAGCTCCTCCACTCATGGGATTGTACTCTACTTTGCAACAGTCTCCTCCTTCTGTTGTACATTATGTCCATGGCAGTGGACCACTACAGTGGCCTCCATTTTCTGGTGGGTACCGTCATGGTTCTTTTAGGGATAGCATGATCCATGCAGTCATGTAAGTGCTAATTAAGTGCAGTTGTGTATGTTTCAGCGGTTGTAACTGTATTGTCCATCTGCACGGGTGTCATGACGTTTACTACTGCTGTCATAAGAAGCCTGAAGTTGGCTTTGTTGAAATATTGTACTGTGTTTTCCGTAAAGGGTGTGGTGCCGGGATGTGGATAACAAGGGTGATTAGCGTACGTTTGGATCTGACCAATGAGGAGATAACCCCAGGTGTGGAACACCAGTCACACATGTTGGTAATAACCAGGTCTAGGATATTGTTCGCCCTGGTGATGGTATGGATAGGTTGATCCAGGCGATTGGAGGTTATGAATCCCAGAAAGTGTTGGCCTAATGTGTCGGTACATGAGTAGGTATCCCAGTTAATGATGGGGTAGTGTCAGTCGCACATCAGTAGTGTGTCTGTTTGAACCCTACTTTCCAGTACACCAAAAAGTGTGGACGTTAATCGCGGGGTATGGTGTGAGATCTGTAGCAAGCTACAATTTGTATAGCAGTTATGGCCAGAGTTAGTTGCACTTGGATAACCTCTGATGCATTCTACTAAGCAACTAGCCTGGAGGTGTGGATATCCTTAGGAAATATGGACACACCTCCGCCGTGGGTGTTCCGGTCCTGGTTACATGACTGAAAGATGTGGTATGAGTAATAGCCTGGTAGTGCAGGGGTGCTCTCAGGAGCCTAGAAGCAGGTCCCAGTCACTGCACAGATATCAAAGTGGTTCATTACAATTAGTGCCTTGGGTGAGTGCGTTTGACATGAAGACATCAAGCATTGAGTAGCATTACCCTCAGGTTTTGCTTGCCTATTCCTGTTATGGTGGTGAATATGTTATTTGAACCATGCCTAAAACAGGCACTATAGGAGCACCAAGAGCCTTAGCCATTATTTGGAATCCCAGGGCCGACAAGTGCAGGCTATCTGTGCAAAGCATCGTGTTCTGTTGACCATGTCATTCAAAGTAGACAGATACTGGACACCCTTGGAATGACACCAGAAGCATAGCCAATTGTTGAAGTAAATCATTTTGTCCTTGTACTGCGTTATCAGTCTGGACGATGGCAGAATGCTACTCAGGGCTAGGGCGATACCTGCTTGGGCTACAAGATCAGAGAGCTTTTCCATGTCTCTTTACATGTAGTCCAGGAAGGTACATCTCAGGGCATTCACACTAACATGGAGAATGACACAGTCATATTGTATCTGTTGAGGAGTGACCTGAGTGCATAGGTTATGTTGCAGATCCTGTTACCTAACAGGCAGCTGACAGTAACTATCTCCTTGTGCAGCCTGGTGAGTGGGACATCAGTGTGACTGCCTATAGAGTCACCTATGACTAGTGTGTTGGGTACGTTATTTCACCCTATTGGCTGTGGTTGATGGGCACACTGAGTCTGTGGGCTATAAGTAATTGGTGTTGTGTTGGGGGATGGGGGCTGCCTGCATTTCTACTTTGGAGTTCTCTGTTGCCTAGACAGAGTAGTATTGAGAGGCTCTGCAAATGTTGTAGTCTTACTATGTATAGCCTGTGGTGGAGGAGATCTAGTGAGACTATGTGATGAGTGTGGTGTGGTGCAAGCATTTAACACCCCCACATGATTGTCAGGTTCAGTCTGGGTTGGAGAGAGCTTTACCTCCAGCATGGCTAGATATGTGCATCTCCCACAGGTTGTAGTGTTGTATGTTAGGAGGGGAATATTGACTGTGTACATGAGACAATTCTATATTGCCTCATGATGCCCATATTCATCATATAGACAGGTGAGAACACTGGGAATTGACACTTGGACATGCCTGAATATTTAACTATTTCTCACTAGATAAGTGAGGAAAGTGTGTACAAGAGCTGTTTTACTCTAAGCAAGTGGGAAATGTAAGTACAAACAGTGTTTACCTGTAGGTAATGAAGAGGATTGAGTGTTATAGTAATTAGTAGCTCATGTAGTGCTTACATGTTCTGAACAAGTGCTGAGCATGAATAAGCAATACAGATAGGGTGTTGTATAACATAAACACACTGCCCCCTCAACAGGTACACAATCACATATCCATTTACACTACAGAGCCCCTGTAGCCATAACTATGATGGTACAAGGTGCACTCAGGCTGCATGGGACCTGTCCACATCCCTGGTTGTATCATACGCATATGGCAAAACAGTTTGCTCTACACATACACATCATGTAAAACATAGCTTCATGTCAGTCTGTGAAAACACTGAATGGTGCACACTAACAGTTATCACAACCCACAAAGTGGAGACACCACTCATAATGGGAGGCACTGCACTACTACCCTGCTGAGTCTGGTCTGAAAGTCCATGAACCTTAATCAACGTATATGTTGTTAGCATTACAGATGTAGATGACAGTACGGATGATTTCACACTGCATATCATACCTGTGACAGGTCATAGGACATCATCACCCATACTGTGTTCCACCTACACTCAGTATACTAGATGTACATTTGTATGTCACAGGAGTGTTCTGCCAGTGAACTGTTGACAGAACCAGCACTACAGACGGTATCTGAGTAATATGTGCATATCACACCAGTGCCAGTAAAACAGGGTTAATTTGTTGTACTCCCCCTCATTGTAGCCCATACCACACAGACAAATGGAAGGCATCTGCCTATGTAAGTATGTGAATGGCTATGACCTAGGAGCAATAGCTGACTCAGTGTTGTGGACAATATACAGAAGGGGCTTTGTGGGTGAGGTGTGTGACATATGTGCACAATCTGACAGCTGCATATTGCATTGTCACCACTAGGTTAATAACCTTGTACCCATGACATCACCAAGCCTATTAGGTAGTCATAAGAGGCAACCCTAGTCATGACAGGGTGCCATCCATGAATATAGAGATCATTGTACAGCCATACTCATCACTCAAGTGACCTATATCGGATCACATATCAACTTTAAGGGGTATCGGTCATGTTTATATGGCCGACACCAGCCTTCACAATCCTCATCTCCACTATGTAGCATGATGCCTACCCTGCATAAAGACATGTCCAACACTGTGATGTTGGACATGCTACACGTCCATATCCTGATCTCAAATACATACGTCATGGACATCCACCTTCCTAGTACAAGGATCGTCACATGCTGGACAGATCCTTGTGCCATACACATTACATACTCCTGCCATACTATGCAACCCTGTCCAGCAAAGCTGCACATTTCACCTCTGTCATACATGGTGTGATGACCACATGGCAGATGTATCATTAACCGTGTGGATCAGTTATGTGGCACTGCTTCACCTGGCGCCGGAAACACGGCTGTAGGCTACAGCTAAGTAACCTTACATCCTAGGCTCATACATGGCCCAGGGCATACAGATAACTAGATGACCTTGGCTGTATATGCTATAGTTGATAACCACCCCTGCAAATACCATCAGGCTAGCCAATGTTCCATGTGTATCACATGTGCAACACAGGCGATATGTGGCAGGATGTTGAACTGCTGTACAGTGCCGTGTAGATGTATATGGCAAAACACATGCATGTAAAGGCTTCCATGTGCATGTCTGCAGTGTCACAGGTCATGTCCATTAAGGCAGTGTATGTGTTTATATGTGACATATACACAGCATCAAGGTCGACAGCATTAATGTGGACACATCCAGGCATGTGCTGATAGGTAAGAACAGCAGTGCAGGCAAACATACATGCCTACATCAAGACAGCATCCACATGGAGTATGAGCAATGTAATCAGGTGACACACATATATGGTGATAATATCCAATCCCCATTGGGTGTCACATGTGTGTGACACAAACATGTCAGTGATGTCAGTGTCATGAAGATTTGGAAAGACAACTATATATATATGTAATAAATGTGATACACATGTATGTGCAGCTGTATCTCTGTGCATCTCTGAGATACTGTGACCTGTCTCCATCATTATGTCTTCCAGATATGCCATGAGCAGGGCTCCCAGCCTATACACACTTGGAGGATAAGGCCTTTATACCTTACCTCCAAGACAATTATGATGTCCTGTTTAGCCATGTGCCACAGGATGCACAGCAGTGGGATGACCTGTGGCAGGAACTTCACAGGAGAGCTAATGATGTGGGTGGCCATAACCGCACATACCAGCAGATGCGCAGACACTGCACAGACCTAATCAGATGTGAGAAACAGCGTGCAAATGCAATCACCAGGGAACAAGGTGCAACAGGTGGTGGGCCACCAACCCAGCCCCCACTCACATGTACCAAGGAGCTACTGGCCAACCTGGGGACACTGGCAGAACAGCATCCATAAGCCTTAGTTGACATCGTGGAGGTGGGTGTCTCTCAACCACCGAGCCTGGAGTTGCCTGGTAAGTCACTACTGCACATATAACTATTATATCCCATATAGTTGCATGTGTCACTGTACAATATGTAATGTAACATCATATGCAGGGCATGCATACACACATGCCAGACACTATAGTATGCTACTCTGTGTATGCACACATGTGCATACTCCATAGTATATCCTATTGTACTGGCGAATGTGTTAACATGCACATTGCAGCCTGTAGCTGTCATACAGGCATGGATAATGATCATACTGCTGTGTCACCCCTATATAGGTACCTCTGGCATTCTGCTAAGACAGCAGGTCATTGCAGGTGAGACAGTTATAAGTATTAGGCATGTTAATGCACAGATCTATTCACCATGTGGCCAGTTATCACATGTACACATAATGTATGGTCCGGTCACAATACACAGGTCACATCTGCAATCCATCACAATGGCTACCCATGTGCAATACTTACAAACTAAGTGAAACACTGACATGAAACCTCAGAAACTGTCATTACTAGATGTGTGGACAGCTGTGCATACAACGGTGGAGGTGTTGTTCAATGTAGGAACATGTACTGCACATCAGAACTAAACATGTGGGGTACACAAACAGTACTACACAGTGAGCTGGAGTATGGGCAGCCCACAGGATTCATCATTGTGGATTATACCCCTGCTACAAGTGCACACATTGTGATGTGCCATCTGACATGTCCATGACATGTAGTGGGCCGGCTGCAACATTGTCTCACTATCCCATAAAACACAGCCCACATACCAAACATACAACCCTTTGTCTGCATAACCCTGTGGACAGTGGAGTATATGACATCTATGGGTGCATGTCATATGGGACAACACAGACATGTGAGATAGACGGCCATCACAACCATTTGGCAATCACATGTTCACACATGGCCATGGAGGATGGCCAGAGACATGTAGCAACACACAGTAGATGTGATGTGTTTGTGTGTACACCCTGTTGTACATTGGCTTCACATGGTCCAACTATAGCCTTTATTGAATGGTTATATTGCAGATTTGGAACACTGGACATCCTACAGGCCTGTGTACAGCTTGTGGAGGCATAACATCATTTGACCACATAAGATGTGTTGAACATTATGACTGTGTCACAGCATGACAGTAGTTACCTGTACAGCATCCACATACATACACAGACAACCACATCAGGCGACAGATACAGTACACTTCCCCTGTTGCTGTTGGGCATCACTGTCAGCTGTGCACCTTGTGTGTGTGGTACACAAATGTCATGTGGGACATGGTGTATTGACAAGTCTGCCATGTGTGGACATGGTTGCCAGACAGCTAAAATATGTTTGCAGATGTGTAGAGGTGTCATCCATATGGCCTTCGGTGACCTATGTCACACATTCCACATCATGGTTTACTGTGTATACACCTCAGCGATGTGGGTCACAATCTACAGTATATATGTATTGTGTATGCACACAGTCATGGCTATGCACTGTGTCTGTAATGCACACTGTATAGCAATAGAGATGCCTCATGATTCCATGCAGTGGCACTGTGTCTGTACTTCACACTGTATAGCAATATAGATGCCTCATAATACCCTGCAATGGTCATGCACATCTGCTAAATGTGCATTTTATCTGTAGGGCAGACAGACAACACTGCAATGTGACACCATTACCCCACTGTATATGTGACAGGACACCATTGTGTTAAACATGTATGCATGTCAATGCGCACGTCAGCAGATTACATGTCATACTACATGTTAATGTCAAGGTCATATGCCACACATCAGCCTTGTATACTGTTAACCTGTGCTGGTCCACATGGTGTAACTCAGGGATACATGCTTACTACCATGATTGTATGAAATGCATGGCTTCTGCTATGACACATGCATGTTGCTATGTGCAACCCAGGGATGTATGATAACTACCACTATTATTGTCTGAGCTGCATGTCATCTGCTGTATCACATGCATATTGCATGCCTTCTGTCAAATCACATGCATGGTGTGTGTCTGTGTGTATCTGTGTGTGTGTGTGTGTGTGTGTGTGTGTGTGTGTGTGTGTGTGTGTGTGTGTGTGTGTGTGTGTGTGTGTGTGTGTGTGTGTGTGTGCGCATGTCTGCATGTGTGTGTGTGTGTATGTGTGTGTCTGTGTGTGTCTGTATTGTAATGTAGAGTTTTTGTTTGCCCTCATAGTTGATGTAGGTGCGTTACCCTCCTGCGGTCCATCTGATGTCAGTGTCCACACAGACTCTAGCAGTGATGATGAACATATGCTTGAGGCACAGGCAGGGTTGTCAGGGGCTGAGTCTATGCCATTGGTTGCCATTCCACCTATATCCCCCTCATCCCCACACACAAATCTCATGTCAACACATACCCCATCACCATTGGCCATAGAGGAAGGACTGTTGGCATGTGGTAGCTTGGAACACAAAAGTGTGGTGGCTACAGAAGATGTGTTTTCACACCATGGTGTCAGGCAAATGACTGGAGCTGGGCCACACAGGCATGTGGCCAATGCAGCTCATAGGAGGACCTCTGGCCGACATGACCCTGCAGGACAGAGCGCAGCAGCTGGTGTCACCAGACGCATGTTTCAAGCGGTAATGGTGGCACAGGCACTTGCTGAACGGCAGAACAGAGAAGGGCAGAGGCTTCAGAGGGCTGCTATCTGTTCTTTAAATGACAACATCCAGGCAATGGCAAATGCTCAACAGCAGATTGCTAAGGTTTTGGACAGATGATTGGGTGACATGGTTGGAATCCTTGACCGTGGCATAACAATCTGCAAGCATGAGCTGTCTGTGCTGGAAAATCTGGTAGGAGTGAGACATATGACACGTGGACATAGGCCAGCTATGTCACCTGGTGCAGGTCTACGTGAATGAGCTACCTCACATGCCCGCTCCCATACTAGCGGTAGCAGCAGCAGTGTAGCTGGTGCTGTGCTGTCCACACCAGGGCACAGCAGGCCATGTGCACGTGGCCCTGGATGGTCCCAATGTGGACATGGTTCCAGTGGACATGTGTCATTGGACAGTACCCAATCTGCACCTCTGCCTGGTAGTGCCCATGTAACCCCTGGCAGGTACAGGTCACGTGGCCATGGCCAGACACTGTGAGCTGTAAAACCTGGTCTGTACAGTCACTGCTAAAAACTCCTGATGTCCACCATTGCAGTAAAACTTAATAGTAAAATCAAAACTTTAATATAAAGAATATAACATAAAATAAGCAGTCCTCAGTCTTCCGATAAGCACTTTCGGCAAATAAGCCTTCCACAGATCGTATAAAAAGGACTGTTCAGCTTTTGTATTTATAAGGCATCACAGCCATTCCTCATTTAGTTCTCTGACACGCCCTTGTTGCAAACCAAAAGGAGGCCAGCTAGCAGAGAGGTATAATTTCCTTCATTGTAATTAAAGGGGCAGTGCTTCTCTTTACTATAGGATTGTATATGAGAAAACTATTAGCTATGGATGTGAATACATTATATGAATGAAGCAACATTCAAGTAAACTTGCTAATCATATTCCTTCTATTCTTAAGTGCAGGTTTTAATGGCACAATAGTATTCATGCGTGGTGATCTGTTTGCTCTTAAATTAATTATCCAGCATGTTTCGTAGAAGTAGTTTTGTAGAAATATATTTGCAAGTGATGAAACCATGAAAGGTATATATATAAATGGTTTCAGTATCCATTATTAAATGTTCTGATGAAGTCTATCGATGAAAGCGCTTGACCTGTTTTGTGGATTATTCCTACACAGTGGATTATTGATCTGCTTTTGTGGATTAAATTTTGCACAGTCAACAATTTTATGTGGATCGAATAAAGGTGTTTTTTTAACTTGTGGTCGTAGGTTATTGGCTCAAGGAGTGATTCTTTCTATTTGCAGACATGGGGTGTGGCTATGGGCACCCCATGTGCAAATAGTTACTCTAATTTGGTTCTGGCTGAGTGGGAACATAATGAACTGATACCCAGCACTTGGAAACAATATATAGTGCACTACGGCCATTTTGTGGATGATGTCTTTATCCTTTGGAGAGGCAGCTGTACACAATTGGACCTTTTTGCCAACTATATCAACGAGAGCACTGATTTTCTAGAGTTTGTGGTTAAACATTCTTTGGAGACCATAGAATTTCTGGATGTAAAGATTCATCTGCATCCTGATAGAGGTATCAGTACAGGAATTCATAAAAAAGAAACCTGGAGAAATCATTATCTGCATAGGGGGAGTATGCACCCGGGACATATTTTTGATAACATCTTTGAGAATCAGATCTTAAGAACCTCAAGATTATGTACTGAGAATGAAGACTTTGTAGCAGAACAGAGAAATATTGAGACACATTTAAGTAAAAGATCCTATAAAAGAAAGAATCTAAGATTGAAGCATGATCCACAGGAATTAAGGAGAGGAAAGGGGCGTCCCTACTTCTCTGAACCCACATCGAGTCATCATGAGAGCCTGGATCTTAAAACTCAATCACAGCAACTTAAATGTTTGTTAACATACACTACTGACAATAATCAAGTATGTGAAGTTATTAGGAAGTTTTGGCCAGTATTGACAACTGATGACAAAATAAGAGACATTGTAGGTGAACAGCCAAGATTCCTATACAAGAATAAGAAGAATTTGAAACATCTCATTTGCAACAAAGATGGATTTGAAAGAAATAGGCCCAATTCTAATAGAAAGGGCACTTTCAAGTGCTTAAGATGCAAAGCTTGCAAATCCATTGACAGCTCCAATATTTTTGTACATCCATACTCCAGGCAACAGTACAATTTTAATGTCTAAGCTGATTGTACTAGTTCCCACATCATATACTTAGCAACTTGCTGCCAATGTAGTGCTTTCTATGTTGGCAAAACAGATCAACGTCTTAAGGAACGTATCCTCAGACATTTGAGGGACATCAAACAGAAAGATCCCAATAATGCCTTAGCAGCCCACATAGCACAGTATCCTTCTCATTACTTTGTATTTAAGGCCATAGAGGCAGTCTGTCAGACCACAAGAGGAGGTGATGTTCATAATCGCACAGAGCTAAGGGAAACATGCTGGATAATTAATTTAAGAGCAAACAGATCACCACGCTTGAATACTATTGTGCCATTAAAACCTGCACTTAAGAATAGAAGGAATATGATTAGCAAGTTTACTTGAATGTTGCTTCATTCATATAATGTATTCACATCCATAGCTAATAGTTTTCTCATATACAATCCTATAGTAAAGAGAAGCACTGCCCCTTTAATTACAATGAAGGAAATTATACCTCTCTGCTAGCTGGCCTCCTTTTGGTTTGCAACAAGGGCGTGTCAGAGAACTAAATGAGGAATGGCTGTGATGCCTTATAAATACAAAAGCTGAACAGTCCTTTTTATATGATCTGAGGAAGGCTTATTTGCCGAAAGCGCTTATCGTAAGACTGAGGACTGCTTATTTTATGTTATATTCTTTTTATTAAAGTTTTGATTTTACTATTAAGTTTTACTGCCGTGGTGGACATCAGGAGTTTTTAGCAGTGTTTGCCTTTTCTCTTCCTCATTGGTGTCCTTCACAGTGTAAAAAAGTTTTTTACCTATGGTCTGTACAGTCTGGAGCTGTCAATAATACCCCTGTGTAGGCCAGACACATGGCAGAACTGTGAGCACACATACACGCACACACCAGAAAAATCTGTAAGGCACCTCAACACACACATGTATAACAACCACACATGGCCAATTAGATCACAGGTACTAACTCACACACATGATGTCATCCACTGGTACAGCCTAGGCCCCTGGCAAACATTATCACCCTGTGCATATGATGATGTCTGTGCCGCATCCCTGTCATCCACACCATTGGTGCAGGGACATGCTCATATGGTCTGATGCACAGGGTGAACAGAATAGGGATATAAGTGTAGATTACAATTGTTGTGTACTGTTGACACACAGCAGACATAGCATGTAGTACAGGTTTAGAATGCATTGTTTTCTGTTCACAGTATGTGTCTTGGTAACAACAGTAACAGCATGTTGGTCATGATGTCCTGCTTCCCTCCTTCAGGTCTAATTGCATGTACCGTTGATTGTCAGTGTTTGCAGTTTCCCCATGTGTAAATGTGGACTACTCACAGGTATGTATGGCAATACCAGCATGCTATTCATAAAGACTGACATTCCAAAGATGTCTACACATCTACTCATGCAGGAGCATGGGAGCTGTGTACTAAGCTACAGTGGCTAGAGACATGACATCCATATGGGGTGACATCACAGGTACAGTTACATGGGGCGGGAAGTTTACATAGCAGTCTAGCTGATGACAAGGGTAGAGGCCAGTTGATAGCTTGAGGCCTCACTGTGTAGCAGCAATACACATTCACATTACAGGATGAGAACACACAACTATACATATACACACACACACACACACACACACACACACACACACACACACACACACACACTCACACACACACACACACACACACACACACACACACACACACACACACACACAGGTATTTGCACACATGTATTCAGACACAGTAACACGCCTACACTCACGGGGCCAATGACACTGTAACACACACACACACTTGACAGTGTTGAGGTGAGGACCCCTGCCTATGTAGTAATCACCATTACAGTACTGTACACCCATATGACGCGACACAGATAATACACATGTACAGTTAGTCAGTAATGCCTAAGATCGACGACATCAACAGGGTAGTAGATTGCATCACCTGGAGGGGTTAGGGGTCCTATCTGTTCACTATGGTAGCATACATCCTCACTCCATGGAACAGACAGCCATACATGCATACACACACACACTGTGGAGTCCACAATTGAATGCACCTATGTCATGCACATACAGATAGCTCACATGTGTGTGATACACACCCCACCCCTGCCTATGTCTTGCTTTCTACAATGCAGTATGTACAGATCTCTACAACAGTGTACAGGAGAGTGAGTAACAATTGGGATGTATTCCTCACCATATGTGGCATATATGGACACACAAGCAAACACACATGGCAGCACTGTGAATTAAACACCTGCTATCTTATGATACGTATGACAGACATGCAGCAGTTTTGCCCACATTACAATGTGTACTGATGCTACCTTTGGCAATTGTGCTGATATATGCATACGGGAGGTCTTACGTGTTACAGGTGTCAAGTGATTTACAGTCAGTGACACCCTGACCACTGTGTAGGTTGTATGTGTTCCCCTTCAATTAACAGAAACATAACTTAGTGTTTGCACATGTTATTGTTGGATGGTTTGTGACACACCTGTGAGCTGTCTTCAGCAAACATCCATCTGCAAAGATGGCCCACCACTTAGTTATGTCCACACATCCATCCATACCTGATGTACATCTTACCGTACTGTCAGTATATCACCATATACAGTTGGTAATGATGAGGCTGCATTTCAACTGCATGTTGTAGTAAGACACATGTCACCTGCAGACATCAGCTACTGCACATGCATGGTAGCTGAATGCACACCACTACATATACATGTGTGTAGGTCCTACATTCCTGTCATTTAGCTATGTTTGTAGGCATTGCAATTGGTGGGCATTTGTGATGACATACATGACACATGGATTGTTGTATGATATGATAGTTGTCATGGGTAACCAGTACAGAGGGAATGTTAACTCAGTCAACATTGATATCACACCTTATGTACTGTTAGCATTCAACAGCCATGGACCTACCTTCCATGTGCATGTGTGTAATTGCTGTAGCCACCTGTCTGCACGAAGGACGGCAACAGCTATGCTATGTACATTTGTGTTTTGTGTGTGTGTGTGTGTGTGTGTGTGTGTGTGTGTGTGGCATGTACATATCCATGGCAGGTACATGTATGGCATATCCAAACATGAGGGTGTTTACTGGTGTACAGCAACAGTCATCTGTTACTGCTGTATATGACCCAGGGCCCCTGTTATGTCTACAGCCGACCTGGTTATGAACAGTGGTATCATTGCATTGCATAACACATGATGCAACTGTGTCAGTACATGGGTAGTCTGCACAGTTGATGTAGAGCTAGGTACAGTCCACTGGTCATGGGTCACATGGTGTTGTACTAATATATGCTCTACCACATGTATGGATGTGTGTTGCTGGTCCAAGGACATGGTGATGTCTGAGGGCTACATACTAGAATGTGGCTTTTGACACTGTGATCTGCACCTGACACATCTGTGATGCCTTTTGAGGGTGTACTGGTCAGTACATGTGAGTGGCCTTCATGTACGTGGGGACACCACCACCTGGAGTGGTCTATACCGGTGTTATGGCCTACATGTCTGTATCCGAGGTATACAGTGGTAGTGCTATTGTGCATAACTGAGCTTTCAGCCAGGTGTTCCGCACTGCACAGATGTCAGTATTCCCCATTGTTGGATCTACATTGGGCAGCTGTGATTACGAAAGCTACACATCTAGCACTGTTTAGCATACACATACAATGCAGTTGTCCTCTAGGTATCAGGGTGTTAACCTGGTCTCAGGACATTCATCTATGAATGGCACTATATGGGTGAAGTAGCCACTCCTGGCAGGACATCATCATGGGTGGTAGTAGTGTGCCAGGTTTAGATTGGTGCATCTAAGGTGATGGACAGCTGCAGACATCGTATAGAAGACCGGTGTCAGATATATATAGTGCAGCTATCCTGCTAACAATGACAACTATTGACACCAGAGTCCATTACAATGTGTTGTTCACGTCTAACTGTAATAGCATGGCCACTGTGCCCTTCCATGTTTAGAATCAGAGTGCATACAAAACAGCCCTGTGCTACTAAGTGTGTGAGCATGTCCAGTATAACATTGTGTAGATGGACACATATTGCATTCCAAACGGCCGTGTGCTAATAAGTGTGTGAGCATGCCAGTGACACCTTGTGTCGGTTATGTGCCTCTATGTGTATGGGCATGGCCACTGTAACCCTGTATAGCGATAGTAGTCATCCAGTCAACAGATGGCCATACCCCACTTCAGGATGGATTCCTACATTGAACACACAGGTTCACAGGTATGTACATTGTAACTGCCAGCATTCATGTCGATGTCCACATTCCTAGAAAGTCATATTGACAGTCTTGAAAGGAGTAGTGTCTGTCGTGTGGCTCGTATCTATGTAGTATTGTATTACTGGTCCGTAGATAGGCAGTTGTCCTGATCTCACCACTTGCGTGTGTTTGTCTCCGTCTGCCTGGGGACGGAAATATGCTTTTAGACTGCTCACACTCCATACAATCCCTATCACCATCTTTGCCAGTGCTGATGATGTCACCCACCTAGAAGTACACCTCTGGAAGTACTGTGTCCCAGTAATCTCGGTAGTGCGTTCTGTAACTGCATAATGCTGTAGTGTGATAAGGTAGTTAGGTCTGTGTTCTAATCCCCACCATGCCATCTGTGTGTGTGTCTGTGTGTGTGTATCCATCTGCCGGGGGACAGAATAATGCTTTTATACTGCTCACACTCCATACAATCCCTATCACCGACTTTGCCATTGCTGATGATGTCATCCACCTAGAAGTAAACCTCTGGGTGTGTTGCATCCCAATAATCTCGATAGCGTGTTCTGTAACTGCGTAATTTTGCAGTGTGATAAGGTAGTTAGGTCTGTGCTCTAATCCCAGTCATGCCAACTTTGTGTGTCTCTGTCTGCCTGAGGACAAAATAATACTTTAAGACTGCTCACACTCCATACAATCCCTATCGCCGACTTTGCCATTGCTGATGATGTCACCCACCTAGAAGTGCACCTCTGGGAGTGTTGTGTCCCAGTAATCTCGGTAGCGTGTTCTGTAACTGCGTAATGCTGTAGTGTGAGAAAGTAGTTAGGTCTGTGTTCTAATCCCAGCCATGCCAACTGTGTGTGTGTGTGTGTGTCTCCATCTGCCTGGGGACAGAATAATGGTTTTAGACTGCTCACACTCCATACAATCCCTATCACTGAATTTTCCATTGCTGATGATGTCACCCACATAGAAGTACACCTCTGGGAGTGTTGTGTCCCAGTAATCTCCGTAGGGTGTTCTGTAACAGTGTAATGCTGTAGTATGACAGAATAGACAAGTAGGTGTTCTATTCCAAGGCATAACAGGTGTGTGTGTTTGGCAGTCATATCCTATGTGTTGGTGTCTGTGAGTGGCTAGCTACTGGATATGTTGAGGAGCATGTTTTGTTGTTTTCCTATATAATGGCCATAAATGTCACAATTGGCCAAGAGACTGGGTTAGCAAGACATACACATACATTCGGCAATAGGTCTGGTGAGTAATGTCAGCAGCCCTAATCTTACCCTTAATACAGTCTGAAATGGTGTGACGCACAGAAACACACTTGCCTTGATATTAACACCAGTACGTAATGCAGGAGGCGCATGTGGTTTCCTTTTCACTCTTGTCTACGTATGTATACGTATATGTATATGTATATGTATATATATATATATATATATATATATATATATATATATTTATATATATATATATATATATATATATATATATATATATATATATATATATATATATATATATATATATATATATATATATATATGTATATATATATATATATATATATATATATATATATATATATATATATATATATATATATATATATATATCTATATATATATATATATATATATATATATATATATATATATATATATATATATATATATATATATATATATATATATATATATATATATATATATATATATATATATAAATATATATGTGGACATTAGCACACACACATACATCTACATGATGGAATACATGTCCTATACTGTTGAATGTCTGTGCTGGATGATCTGTATGTGATAACCTGAGATGTATGTATATCTGCCATGGCTTAGTGGTAAAGCACATCGTCTGTGGTGTGCGGGGTCCCATGTTTGAGCCATGCAGAAGCCAGTTGTTTTGTTGCTGGGAAGAACAAGGGACATCAAATACGATGATAGTAAGGTGCTTTTAAACAGTTGTGTGCGGGTCTGCGCGACAGTAAGCAGTGGTTATTTTTGGGGAGGCTCAGTATGGGTCATGTAACTATGCATTAGAAGACAATACTATGCAAACGAGGTGGAAAATAGTGAATCCCATTTATCCCCAGGGTGTGATGCAGATCCAAGAGTGTATGTGTATAGATAGCTGGGTGTAGGACTCGAATATAGGTGAAAGCATGGGGGGGTGTCAGGCATACTGTACGTAGTTTGAAGTCCTGTGTCTCAGGATTGCTCCTGGCTTAGCACACCTAAGTTAGGGGTGTGTCTATACCTGCCTAGTGCAATTGGGAGGGACAACAGCAGTAGGAGAGTAGTCAAGGTGAACAAGCTGGGCAAACAGGTGATAATTATCACAATCGGCAAATTATAGGCCCAGCTTGGTCCAGAACACTATGATAAAGTGAGCAAGCACCATACCCTCGGGTTTTTCCACACTCTACACCACTGGTGTATACATGCGGGGAAATTTTACAAAACAATCTAACGAAATGAGAAGGACTGCAGCAGGCAGCATAAACCAACATGTGCAGGAGGCTGAGGGTGGTGAGGATGTGAATGCTGCAGAACAACCCTCAGTGAGAAGACAGAGAAGACTGTACAGACACAGGGTAACCTACCAGGGGACACATGAGCTGAAGATAGTGGAGCACTATGAGATGGACAGAGACCTCCTACAGCAGATTGTTGAGCTGTGCCGGCCACACCTGACACATCGAACAGGCCGAGGAGAACCCATCCTAGTGGATACCAAGGTATGTGTAAGCCTAGGTATACTAGCCACAGGTACCTCCCAAAGCACAACTGGGGATATCATGGGGATCTCACAGGCATCTGCATCCAGAGTATTCCACCAGTTCCTGGATGCCATGTCACCACATGCCAGTGAGCGCTTACATTTCCTCAACACACATGAGATGTTGACCAGCAATATGCATCTCTTCCACCAAATGGCAGACTACCCTGGGGTAGTGGGTGCTATAGCCTTCACACATGTATGCATCAAAGCACCCAACTGGTGAGCAGGGTAGGGCCTACATTAACAGCAGGGGCATCCCCTCCATCAACTGCCAGGTCATATGCGATGCCCAGGTCATTATACTGAATGTGTGTGCTGGTTGCCCTGGAAGCGATGAAAATTCCAATATATGGAATCTGACGCAGCTGTACCACAGCTTTGCCAATATGGACATCCCCTACGGTCACCTAGTGGGGGATGTTGGGTACCCACTGAAGCCGTGGTTGATGACACCCATCATATATGCACACACACCTGAACAACTACGCCATAATGAGGCACACGCACAGGCCAGACATATAATAGAGCATGTGTTTGGGATGCTCAGGTCACGGTTCCGGTGTATGGACACATCCGGTGGAGCCTTGCACTATTCACCAGCTACATGCACCCAGATTGTTATGGTATGTGCTATGCTACACAATATGATCCTGTGGAAACAATTGCAGCAGGAACAGCATGGGGCAGGGCCACCCAGCCCCCCACCAATGCCAAGGCCTGTACAGGTACAGAGTGACTCGGAGGAGGAACAACATGAGCTGGACCCAGTAGGTAGAAGGAGTCATGCCCAGTATGACCTGGCCTTGGCAAAGAGGCAACACATAGCATATGCACTGACACAGTAGGTACCCAGGGAATGTCACCCTCTCTGACTCGCACAGACAGTAAAAGGGATGCCAAACATGACACTACCTGTGCTAAGCCATGTATAGGAAGTGCACTGTATGGATCTGACATAGGCAGCCCTCCAGCACCATCCTCAGGTCTGGCACACCCTCAAGGTAAGTCAATCAACCTACCAATTGGCAGTTGTATTAGAATGTGTTGTTACCTGTAGCTATGGTATGGATGTGAGCATGCAAGGGAATTTGGTGGTTGAATGTTAAGCCAGCAGACAGTATACATTCAAAGTGGCACCATGACATCTGTAGCACATACCGGGGTCACCATAGTAGCCAGTAGTACACAGGGTGTCATAACCCACTGCGGTTAATGGGCTGAGCATCATGTGTGTCCATACAGCCCACACAAGTCTCAACCAGCTGGATAGGTGTAGACCAACACAGACAAATGCTGTACTATGGCCTCTGAATATGCCCAATGGCTGACCCACCCCCCCACAGACCCACACAGACAGACTACAGCAGCCCAGGCAGTTGGATGTAGGTTGTGAAGGCTAGGATGTCTGAAACTAATATGTTGGTAATTAAAGCTAAGATCTGGAGTACACTGGTATGCCTCTAGCCAGCACAACAGGTAGGTCTACACACTGAAATGGAGTACCTGACATACCAGTACAGTAGTAGCAAAAGTGTACAAGTGTCAGGTGTGCCCCCCTTCCAACATACACATGTAACAACAGTCAGGTGCACCCCCCTCAGTGCTGTGTAGGAATGTGGATACAGTCGGGTGTCCCCCCACGCTGTGCAGAAATGTAGCAACAGTCAATGCCACATCACCAATGGATACCCTGCAGACACAGCATGCCACCTGTCAGTGTACAATGCAGAGGTCGGCACCACAGTACTGACTACCTGGACATGTAACACATGCAATACAGTTGGCCATACCGGGCATGCTCAAACACATGAAGATATGACGGCAATGTCAGTTGACAACATGCAGAATGGTCATACTGGGTATGCTCACACACGTAAGCACAACACGGCCAGGTCGGCAAACACCAGTGGTCCGGACATATCTGCCGGTACATTGCTGTACTTTTGGAAGAGTGTGCTGTATGGTATGTGTTTGGTAATGTCTATTGTCTGTATATTTGCCATGGTGTATTGGTAATTCACATTAGCTGTGTGTGCAGGGTGTTGCTACCAACACTTGCAAAGGATGGTTATTTGTTTGCGGCCAGAACAAGACCATTGGATATGGAGTGACTAAGGCACATTGAAGCAGTTGGGAGTGGTTGTGCGTGGGTTTGCGTGGGTTTGTGTGGTGTTAAGCACTGATGACCTCTGTTTACAGCTTCTTACACTTGGTTAGACTCCACATTTCTTTACCAGTGCAATACTCGCATACTGGTAGCCAAACACGCTTACACCCGCTCGCTCCCTCACTTGCACATGCACCGACATTGGTGCTTGCATGTGTCACTCACGCTGGGTGGGCGGGATCCCTTGTGATGCCTATTACATCGGACTACATGACTACAGTATTGGGTATGGCTGATCATTAGGCGATGGCATGGCGGTCGACTGTACGGAATCGGCGGCCTGTCCAGTGAGTTAATCATATTATATGCGTGTTCCTCATACAATCTGCTCCCATCTGGCTGTTACATGGGAACCGATACTCTGCAATGCAGATGAGTAAATGTGTTTTGGGACCTACATCCATCTGCCGTGTCATGCTACCGCATTCCTATTGTAGGTTTGCCACCTTTTAAATTGGCCGAAGTGAGACTTGAGGATTAACACCTGTCCCACTTTGCGTGGGGACAGTCCCTCTTTAGGCGTATGTGTCATGCGAAAATAATCAAGACATAGCAAATGTCCTGATTACAGGACAATATTATATTCTACGTTTCTCTAATAGTTGCATGTAATAGATATTGTATATATGACACTTCTATACGTTATGTGAAGTAGCATAAGCAACTGGACTGCTACTAGACTAAGCTTTTATTTGTGCTAATACGTATAGTTCTGTACTATGCACGGCTGTAGGTATGTTCTGACCTGGTACATATGACATTTCTATGGAGCAGGTCTCACTTTGCCCATTTGGAAAGGTGGCAGCCCTATAGGACCTATATGTAGAGATGTCAGATTTGGCAAGGCAACACATACCCACAGCCAGTAGAAAACAGACTACTTCACCGGTATGCATAAGTAAAGGTTATTCTTGTAGCATTATAGTTGCTAATACTGTTTCCTATAACATCTAGGTGTTTCAGATGTAACATAACCGTTTTATGCAACCACTACAGACAATATATGGATTCTTTGCCTTAAATCACAGGCCATGTGCCATAATAACATTTATTTTGCAGAACACAACTATCCAAAGGGGAGTATCCCTCGCAAAGGTGAACAGGTGGTAACCCCAAACTATTATGCTATCATCTACCTAGGGTAGTCAGCAGAATATGCGCTTTCCATCACTAGCAGACCTCACATATGAATAAGGGAGAATGAACACTGAATCAGGGACACTGCATAACACCCTCAGGGACACATTTAGATGATTGGTACTATTAACATGACACATTGACAGTCCCAGAGTATATGTATTCATACACATTTGTCGAGGTACATGCTGTTTATGACTCATACATGTTGTCATTAGTCATTACGTGTATTCCGCCACCTGTTGACCTAATATCAGTAGTTCTGGAAGGGTTTAGTTAGGACTGTGTTAGATTCTGATTCGTAATCACGGACGTCCATGATAATCGGGTGCAGTTAACTGATATAGTCCCTATGTGTTCCCCCAATGATTTACAGACTATCCAGTAGATGTGTTCTTATGGTTTGGGAGGTATGGGCATCTGCTATACCCACATAGGAATATTAATTACTTCCACGGGGCGGGCCTAATACATCTCTGCCAACCAACACTTGCACACTTATGTCCATTATTGCATACCCATGATTCCCCTACCTGACACCTCTCTATAGCACTTCTCCTTACTGTGAGCGCAGCTGGGGTATGAACACACCCCTACACACTGCCCACTCTCCCCGTGTCGGGACACATGTCATACATTTTGTCAACCTATGTGTTATCAGACTTGCACAACCTACTGTTCCGTGTACAGCTACATCCTGGACGCATCAGTCATTAATGGTTCGCCTATAAGGCAAATTTTTGGTGTCCCACAAGGGAACCCATGATCCATGTTTAAAGTGTAGACCTTGCAGATCTCTCCCACTGGTAGTTTCCTGCCGGTGGTCTGGATAGCAGCGGTGTATTTACCTTTATTGCATGTCTGTATGTCTCACCGGCCCAGCAGGGGGGGTGTGGGAGGTAGACGTTTGTTTACTGGACCTCCCACTAACATATGCCCGGTCTGACCAGATGTTACCCGTAATTGATGTAACGTAACCTAGGTATGTACATGTGTATATTTACAGTAACATATGTATATACACATATATATATATATATATATATATATATATCTATATATATATATATATATATATATTTATATATATACATATATATATATATATATATATATATATATATATATATATACATACATATATATGTATATATATATATATATATATATATATATATATATATATATATGTGTGTATATATTATATGTATATGTGTATATATATATATATATATATATATATATATATATATATATATATATACATTCTTTGTGTGTATATATGTGGGTGTGTGTGTGTGTGTGTGTGTGTGTATATATATATATATATATATATATATATATATATATATATATATATGGGTATCTAGTTATCTATATGTATATATATATATATATATATATATTTATATATATATATATATATATATATATATATATATATATATATATATATGTATACATTCTTTGTGTGTATATATGTGTGTGTGTGTGTGTGTGTGTGTGTATATATATATATATATATATGTATATATATATATATATATATATATATATATATATATATATATATATATATATATATATATATATATATATATATATATATATGTTTTTTATATGTATATATATATCTATATATATATATATATATAGATATATGTATGTATATATATATGTATATGAATATATATACATCTGTGTGTCCATTGACCAATACATTTCCCACCCATACACACTTACACATGCGTATTGGGTTTTATATATTCACCAGCATACTATAGCCTTAGTCATTATGACAGCAACACTTCACTCCGGTTATCTTGTAATCGGTATTTAGCGCATTATACAGTGTACAGATGTCACAATATGCTCATGTAAGGATTACCAATGGTAATTGGGATGTGATACAGTGTCATTTGACCTGTTCCTCATCTGCACAGCCTATTATTCCAGCTACTGTCTTTGCTTGTCTGTGCACATTCATATTATTTATGTCAATAATTGGAGTGCATGTGTTACAGAGAAAGTATTTCAACATATTGTTGTCTGCAGGTGTGTATGCATATATACCTATTACGTACTAGCTGACCTACATGGGGCGATCCATTGGAACAGGCCCAACCAACTCTGGCACTCTTGGATCCATAATCACATACCCATAGTTCCTCCACCCCACCGGTGTTGAGTTTCCACACGTAACAGCCATTATCCACCTGATATCGCAGCCATGACACACCTTTACACATTGCCATCTCCAGAGATTTTGGGGCCCTACACACATTTTGCACTAACTCGTGTATTCACAGGGTCTCCTGCCATTTATATTTGCACATATGTGCCTTTCCTGGTGTTATGGATTACGGCCATTTGCGGTTTACAAGTGTAGGTGGTCCCAACATGGACTACATTCCATCTGTGTGTAATGTAGACATAGCAGTTCAATGATGTTATGCCCACTAGTAGATCCCTGCCTCTGGTGTGAATAGCAGTGCTCTGCTCACTCTTGGGCAGCTTTACCTGACATATGCTGCAAGCACTATATTATACCTTAGTTGCTCTAGATTCCCTTCACAACCCTTGTGTATGCTCTATTCTTACGGCGTTCATTCTTCAAATATATATATATATATATATATATATATATATATATATATATACATACATATTTCATGTCTGTGGATATATATCTATACACACACATATATATCTATATATGTATATATATCTCTATATATACATATATATATATATATATATATATAGATATATATATATATATATATATATATATATATATATATATATATATATATATATATATATATTTGTTTGTGTCTTTCGTCTTTTCCCGGTTAGGGGTCACCACAGCGGAAATCCGGTCCGCTAATAATTGCCAGTAGATTTTTACGTGCTGGCTTTCCAGGCCTAACGCACAACCTTCAACGAAGGAATGCCCATTCATGCATGTCGCCACACAGAAGATGCTCTTACTGAGAAGCGAATGGGCAACGTCTAACTCTGAGGCAACAACATTAGCGCAGCACCACCACCGCAGTTATATATATATATATATATATATATATATATATATATATATAAATATATATATATATCTGTGTGTGTGTGTGTGTGTGTGTGTGTGTGTGTGTGTGTGTGTGTGTGTGTGTATGTACATATATATATATATATATATATATATATATATATATATATATGTATATATATATATATATATAGATATATATATATATATATATATATATATATATATATATATATATATATATATATATATATATATCTATGTGTGTATATAAATTACATCTGTACATAAAAACATACATTTTCTATGCTGGGAGCTGCTTACACCCGTGCAGGCACACTCGCATATGCTTACTGTGAGTTACATATGTTTACTGCCGCTTATTTGCGCTTACGTGTGCCTTATTCTTTGACAGTACCACTTTGATTGAAGGAGTCCGGTTAATGGCCCCATGCGAAACACACGTTCACCTTTACATGTTTAAATGTTGGCTTTACAGCACAGCGACATTCATTCCACAAGGAAATGATATGTGCTATAGTCGAACTTGAACCAGGAATGCCTTTATGTTAGGCGAATGTTCTAACCACTACACTATTGGTGTTCTGCTTCATTTATATGTATACCCATGGTTCATAGTTACCCGAACACATGCCTCAATGCTTCACTTACACAGCAGGCATCCATTCTCTTGCTGGGAAAACTTCAGTACTACACATGCGCCATTCCCTATTCCATATTCCCTACTGCTCTGGACCCGTGCTGCATGTTTACTCCCTCCGAGTATATTCAGAACTCCAAAGCTTATAGTCCTGGCACATACATGTGTTTGGTTGTCAGGGTGTTCATGTGGTCATCCGAGTTTAGGCTTGTTCGGCTGGAGACCAGAACAACCCTGTACCCTTTTGAAAGTCAGAATTAGTACGTGGACAGAGTTAGTCCCAATGTTACCATTCTACCTGTGTTTACAGAAGCAAGGGATTGCCCACCTCTGACCGGCTTGATATGTTGGCACTACATGATACGTGGTGGGGGGGGGTTCCGCTGGTATTTCCCTTCACATTCCTTATGACTGCTTTATTGTGACCATGTTCATTTATATTTCTGTCTGTACATACATATACACCTACATACCTATTTACATTTCCCATACTGTTGAATGTCCGCCGCGCATCCCCGCTGGCTTTACCTCCCTATATCCGATGGACATTATTCTGGCCATCACATAAAATTAGCGGCCCTTGCATGGCTTGGACCCAGAAACAGACACACCTTAGTCATTGGTTTGACCACTACAGCATCTGTGGTACATTCCGCATGGATGGGAGCTAGGATATATGACTTCACTACAGGTATTCAACAGTACTGGCAACAAATGTGACAGTTGATTGGTGTACATATGTGTACGAACCTCTCAACCACTCAGGGACTAATTTCAACAATAACAGGGACAAGACAAGGACAAATCAGTGACAATCATGGACACTTTTACAATATTAGTGCTATTAACCTGAAACGTTGACAGAATCAGAGCATATGTATTAATACTTGTTTTCTGAAGTAAAAGACGTCTATTACTCTTAATTATTGTCATTATTCATTCAGTGTAATTTACCACCTTTCCTCCAAAGGTCACTGGTTTTAGGGGGGATTAAGAGGCTGGCCAGTTATTGTGCGAATGCTCTGACCATTGGTAGGGCTGCCACCTTTTCATATGGCCAGGATGGGATATATTCGGGACACACCAGATTTTTAAGGCCAACACATACCCATGGTCAGTACAGGGTTTAGAACTTTTCTTATTTTCCTAGATGAGAGCTTATTCTTGTAGCAGTTTAGTTGCTTATTCTGTTTCTTGTAAGATTTAAGTATTTTACATACAGAAATAACTGTTTTATGCAACTGTTACATGAAATATGGTACATAATTATTTCCTACAATCACAGGACATTTGCCATTGTATTATTATTGGTCAGGACACACCTACCCAAACAGGGACTGTCCCTCACAAAGTGGGACAGGAGGTACCCTGCTTACATCAGTGCCTTAATCACCCTGTATCCAACGGTAACCATGCGAATGTGTAAAGTACAAATTCTCGATAATTCATGTGGGGAGCCATGCATCACAGTCAGGTATTTAATCCCGGGTAGTAGGTTCTGCATGACCGGCTGGAGGATGAGCAGTCTCGTGAACCACTACTGCACATACAACTTGTGTCCAGATGTCTACAGGACTGGACATCGTGTCGTGACACCAAGTCTGATGTTTACACAGGATACTTATCCCATGAGGGATATCCAAAAATTGAACAAGCCAATAAACTTCAATATTTTTGGATTTACAAAAATGTGATAGGGTCATACATGCAAGGGATACATAGTTTGCAATCCTGACACTGCCTAGGGTGAGACTGCCTACTAGATATGAGTAGTGGTCACTATGTGCAGATATGGCTGCGCCAAGCTAGCAGCCTGAGTATGGCTGGATTTGGTGGACGTTCAGGAATGGGGGGTTGTGTGCTGTAGAGGGGATGATGGGTATTCAATTATGCATCCAGGTGTGTTGTGGTTGGATGGCTCAGTTCAGTCCACACCATTATGTGGGTATGTGCCAGTGACGTTTCTGTACATGTGTATCGCACATTTTATATTCATATGTTTGTGGGATTGTGTTCTACAGTATAGCCTGTCAGGTTGCATTGCGGATGTGTATGTTTGTTCTTTGTGTTTCTTTCTGATTCACCCACTGCTCCCTCATACATCTCCAGTTCACTTATTGTGCTTCCAACACAGTCTCCCCTTGCTGAATTATTACATTACCCGTCCCCCCCACACCCATATTCCACACACTCCATCCATCCCTTCTCTGGTTGATGGCCCATGGCACGGTCAAGGGAACACATTGCATACACTACATATCTCTGGTACCTGTATGTTTGTGAGGACTACCCTAGCATTTTTCACCTTCCACATGCTGTACATCACACACATAGGTACACGCAAATACTTATCTTTCATAACATCGCAGGTAGACATGGGTAATACCAATTCATCTTTGGCCCATCTTGACAAGGACGCCTTGGACCGCAAATGGGCAGATTTTGGGTGAATGCTCTGACCATTGGTAGGGTTGCCACCTTTTCATATGGCCAGGATGGGATATATTCGGGACACACATCAGATTTTACAGGCCAACCCATACCCACGGTCAGTACAACAGATATTACTTTTGTTTTATGCCTAAATGTAAGCTTATTGTTGTAGCCGTTTAGCTGCTTCTTCTGTTTCATTTACTTGCTTATTCTGTTTCTTGTAACATGTAGGCATGTTACATACGGAAATACCTATTGTATGTGACTATTACATAAGATGTGGGACATAATTATGTCCTACGATCGCAGGATATTTTACATTTATAATGGTTTTGGAATGGACACAACTGCCCAGAGGGGGACTGTCCCTCACAATGTGGGACAGGTGGTAACCCTGACCATTGAGCTAGACTTAACTATTGGCAGCACGCTAACACGAAGCGTTTCACTTCCACTTGGTATAAGTATCAACACTACAATAGAATACGGGAACAGCATTTTAAATGACATTTGCTCAAGGGATGGGGACTCAATATTCAGCTACGTGCATTTGTGTTTGCTTCTTATTTTTGTGTTCACAAAACTGTCTTGCATGCTTTGCATATGTTTCAGTATCCACGGACACTGACAGGTGTGATTACTATTGGAGGCAGGCTGTAATATTCAGCATTTTAGGTTGCACATAAACAGCCAACATGTCCACGCCTCCGTGCGGCACTTTGACACGCCCCATGCACTCGCGCACGTTTTCTATGCACGTGGATGTGGCGTCAGCGTGCCTTCATTAATATGCATATGGCACTACTGCACCATCTCTACGCCACACGGTTGGCACAAGCCTAACGCAGTCCTTGCGCCAAGCTTCACGAATCCCGGGGACTGTCTTTCCACACTGGTGTTTTTCAAGTGTATTTTTTCAGCATCTATGAAAGAAGTGCTACTTTTGTTGCTACGCGCAAGTGATTATTTGAGCTGCGTCTCTACCATCTTTAACTTAATAACTCCTAACGTTAGCCCAAAAGCTTGAGTAATTGCAAAACCTATGCTGGTCCAATAAAAGGTATCACATCATATCTGTTTCCCTGTGTCTTGTGTTTTCAGAGGTAGACGTACAATTTAGTAGGTAAGAACTACATGAGGTGGCGAGAATCAAACTGCTGGAAGTGTAAGAAGAGAGATGATTGAAATTATGAAGGAGTGAGCACTCAATTGTAAGGCAGCTGACATTTTCCACAGATGAGAAAAGACAGGCTATTAAAACATATGGGTTCTTGGGCAGAGACAAAACACTAGGAGATGTTTACTCCTGCTGCATAGGAGAACATAGGAACATAGAAACAATACTAGGCAAATGATCATAACGGTCCTAATATTCCTAGCCAAAAATGTCTTTCAGACTACTCACACATGGCATAATAGGTTTGAATGGTAATACCGAGACACAGTTTATGAGTTAGAAGAGAAGAAGTTTTAGACGATCCAAACAAGTGAGATCCTCCAATAATAGGATACTGCAAAAAAAAATCAGTTAAATGTAGGATGAGGAGTAAAGCTACATATGTTGGTGATTTTACAGTCTAAACTATGGGACTCTTTGGGACAAAAGCCAAGTTGTCATTCAGGATTAAAACTTTAAGATGCCAGACTATGGCTAAAAAATACAGTAGGAGAAAAACAAATGACTTCACTAAACTTGACTGTGCTTTTACTTCAATGTTTGTAATTCTGGCTGACCTGCAGTTGTGAAATTTGTATAGTGCTCTACTGCTGCAACCAAAATTAAATAAAATAGATAAAAGGACCTTTGGTAGAGTAAAGGTCAACAGTTGGGGGAATTAGTAGCATGAAACCTAAAAAGGAAGGAATGAGTGGGCAATTCAGAAACCAAGAGGCATACAGTGTTGGGATCTAATAGGAAAGGGCAGTTAATGGGTCATGGAAAATTAACTACAGAAGGATAAAATTGATCAGTCACAGCATGAAGTTATAGAAAAGAGTAGTGGAAGCTAGGTTAAGAAGGGAGGTGATGATTAGTGAGCAGCAATATGCTTTCATGCCGGGAAAGAGCACTACAGATGCAATGTTTGCTCTGTGAGTATTGATGGAGAAGTATAGAGAAGGGCAGAAGAACTTGTATTGTGTCTTTGTGGACTTAGAGAAAGCATATGACAGGGTGCCTAGAGAGGAGTTCTGGTATTATATGAGGAAGTCAGCAGTGGCATAGAAGTATATAAGAGTGATGCAGGATATGTACAAGGGTGACAGTGGTGAGGTCTGCTGTAGGAGTGATGGATGCATTTAAGGTGGAGGTGGGATTACATCAAGGATCAGCTCTGAGCCCTTTCTTTTTTGCAATAATGATGGATAGGTTGACAGATGAAATCAGACAGGAGTCCCAGTCGGCTATGATGTTTGTGGATGATATTGTGATCTGTAGTGAGAGTAGGGAACAGGTTGAGGAGACCCTGGAGAGGTGGAGATATGCTCTAGAGAGGAGGGGAATGAAGTTCAGCAGGACTAAGACAGAATATATGCATGTGAATGTGAGGGAGGATAAAGAAATCATGAGGATGCAGGGAGTAAAGCTGGCGAATGATGGCACTGACAAAAAGGTAGGAGCCAGAGCTGGAGGTGGCAGAGTTAAAGATGTTAAGATTTGCACTGGGTATGATGGGGATTGACAGGATTAGGAATCAGTATATTAGAGGGGAATCTCAGGTTGGACAGCTTGGAGACAAAGCCAGAGAGGCAAGATTGAGTTGGTTTGGACATGTACTGAAGAGGAATGCTGGATATATTGGGAAAAGGATGCTAAGGATGGAGCTGCCAGGTAAGAAGAAAGGAGGAAGGCCTAAAATAAGATTTATAGATGTGATGAAAGAGGACATGCAGGTAGTTGGTGTGACAGAGCAAGATGCAGAGGACAGGAAGAAATAGAAACAGATGATCCACTGTAGCAGCCTCTAACATGAACAGCTGAAAGAAGAAGAAAGTAGAGATTAACTAGATAATACAGGGCATAATAGCTATTAAAAGGGACAAAGTTGCTATGGAAGATCCTAAATGGAGTGTATAAAGAGATACAAGAAATTGAATAGTTTTAATTCAATGTAAAAGGATGGAGGGGTGTCAGAGTTATTCACTAGGACACTAAGGGGCAAGAAAAAGTGGATCATACAACATAGAGCCCCATACCACTTATAAATGCGGATGCTGACATTTTTCCAAATAGATTGGAAAAGGGGATACCCAGTATTATGAGAGTTGTCAGAAAGAGTTTCTCGAGGAAGAAGAGATAGTGACTGTTGGAACAGTTTCTGGAAGAGATGCAAGAATCACAATTTATCTGAGCAAGAGTTATGTGTTGTTACAACATAAAAATGTTAATACCCAGCACCATGGCATGGAGAGATAAAGCCCTGACTATGTCCAAGATGACCCTTGTTCAACTAGTAACATGGGCACTAGAAGGATGAAGCAGAGGGGAAGGATGGGAGAGTCGCTATCACCAGCTCACCTATCTGGAATGGGAGAAAGCAGCCTAGGCTTGCCTCAATGAAAGCGCTAAAGGCCTGGCAAACTCTATTCTCCAAGTGGTATATTACTGGGTTGGGAGGCTGCTCATACACCTCCTGAAAAGCATCCATAGTGGGGCTTGAACGACTGCAGCAGGGTGAAGTACTAGGTGGACACCAACTATATACTCTGAAAGGGGTGCTAAAAGCAGCAACCCTAAATAATTTAAGTGATGAAAGACATGGATCTGCCACATGGACTTGATCAGGATGTGGGAAGCATAATAGTTGGAGGGAATACTAAGGATGGGTCATGTCATATACCAATAGCAAGTGCTCTGTATGAGTTTTATGCATAGTCTAGAAAGATCCATGCTGGCCTTATGCAGCTGTTGAATGACAACAGTGTCATAATTTGCCTTGTGTGCATCCTACTGTTGTGCCCACACATGAAAATTATGAGCAAAATGGCCTATAGTGTTCTTGCTGTCCATGGCTGTGAGTTTGCAGTATGAAAGATTGCTGCTGTTTTATGATGGCATCACCTGCATCAAATCACATATCAGCTGTAGCAGGATGCCTGTAGAGCAGGCTCGAAAGATAAGCTACTTAAATAAGGTCTATCAACATTCTAGCTGTCCTGCTACATATCTGGCAGCAGGAGAAGCTAAACCTTCTTCAATAGAGGCAATAGCAGTAGATGAGGTTCCACTCCTGACTATGCACCCTCAGTCCCTGCGTGCTCCTGCCGCAAACCTGTAGTGTGCATCTGTAAGACAGAAGGTTCTTCTCTAAACTCTAGTGCACCCTCAAACTTTACACTTGAGACTTTGAGCTCCTGAGTCAGCAATAAGTCATTAGCCTGAGAGACAGCAAAACAACCAAATGTACAGTTACTTCGCCCAGGTTTTTCTTCTACCTAAGAACCCTGAGGACTCATAGGCGCATACTCAAAGGCATATATAAGAGTTGCACAGAAATATCTAACAGTAAGTACAAAATAATACCATGCAACAATATATATCTTCAAAATAAATGTAACTTTCAAGACACAAAAAATTCTTGCTTAGCTTAACAGGAAACCCTAGACACTGATCAAATCAACCAAAGCAGGATATGAAGTAAAAATTGTCACTCAGTCAAAAAACAATCACAAAACCTTCTTTAACAATGTTAGAAATTTTAGAAACAGTACCCAGAATTGTGCAGAGCTAAAAGTAAAGTATATTACATAGCCAGACATAGAAATCACAGACAATCTACAAGCATAGAATTTTTTTTTTAATTTCACCCACTCTCCCTCCTATATTTCCAGATATATTGACATTTGCATCTCCCCCAAATGTCATATGAACAAATGCTCAAGGCATTATCCAAGGCCAAGAATGTTACTTTTATGGAGACAAATAACATACCAGGCTGCTTACTGGCCAGCCTGAAAGAAGACCTGTCAGACCACCTACTGATGGTGAGTCTATTCTATGAGTCTACTCATTTATCAACCTCCAAATGGGATTTGTGCTGGATGGACAGAGGGTAGCAACTGTCATCTCCTTTCACAAAGATGGGATGCTAACTGACTCTGGTAATTCTAAACCTACAAATTCTAAACCTACAAGTCTGACAAGAATCATCTGTAAGGCTATGGAAAGGCTCATTATGGAATTAATAAATTAAGAGCATCCATATCCTACAGACTCTTGACCCATCTCAGTTCAGATTTGTTAAGGGCAGATCCTGACTATTTAACCTGGTTGACTACTTTGACATCATTACTGAAGCAGTGGATGAGGCCAAATCAGTACACGTTGCATAACTGGACTTCACATAGACATCAGTACACACTGCATACCTGGACTTCACATAGACATCAGTACACACTACATACCTGGACTTCACATAGACATCAGTACACACTGCATACCTGGACTTCACATAGACATCAGTACACACTGCATATCTGGACTTCACATAGACATCAGTACACAATGCATACCTGGACTTCACATAGACATCCATACACACTGCATACCTGGACTTCACGTAGACATCAGTACACACACTGCATACCTGGACTTCACATAGATATCAGTACACATTGCATAGCTGGACTTTAAACATCAGTACACACTGCATACCTGGACTTCACATAGACATCAGAACACACTGCATACCTCGACTTCATATAGACATCAGTAAACACTGCATACCTGGACTTCGCATAGACATCAGTATGCACTGCATACCTGGACTTCACATAAACATCAGTACACATTGCGTAGCAGGGCTTCACATAGACATCAGTACATACTGCATACCTGGACTTCACATTAACATTAAACGCCATCTCACAGGCATGTATTGTCCATAAACTAGCCAGTTAAATATTAGGCCCTGGGTAACTCATTGGATAGCAAATTGTCTCACAAATACAACCCAAAAATTAGGATGAGCTGCTCTACCTCCTCCAAATGACCTATCACTAGCAGAGTACCCCAAGGTTGAGTCTTTGGGCCCCTCCTGTTTGGCATTTACTTCTCGGAGGACAAAGCTATTTTTAAGGGTTCATGGCTGACCTAGTTTACAGATGACTGTAAACTTGATGCCAGCATAAACTCCTCAGGATATCAAAATCCTTCAAGATGGCCTTTCCCAAACCAATAGTTGGTATCAAAACATCAGCTAAAGCTAAATGCCAAGAAATATATACTAGATAGCATCCTTCAGCAAGCAAGAAGTCCCTTGTAGCTATCCTATTCACAATACACCCCTGAAAACTGATCAAGTATTTAGGGACCTGGGAACCTATGTAGTCAATGAAATGTCCTTTGATCATCATGTATCCTCGACTGTAGGAAAGTGATTTTTCATTGCACAGCTTATTACTAAATGTATGGTGTCCATGTTCAGGGCTGTGATCATTTCATTGTATTTTACATTCATTAGGCTGACTATTGAGTATAATGCCCCCTTCAGTATGCACCTGTCCAAGCATTTAACACAACTTCAGCACCCAAAGCATACCTCTCAACCTCTTACTTCAAGAAGTCTGGACAAAGCCTGACAAATGGGGGGACAACGGCCCAAAAATAGGGACAGATTTTAAATATTCCTCTTATAAACTTAGAAAGTTGCTAGAGTAACAGGGTTTATGTTAGCATACATTTTCTGAAGGATATGAAGTCTGATACTCAAATGTATGTCATTGTTTAGTGACTTCACTCCCCAGATCATCCCATTGATTTGCTAGAAAACCACACATTTTATGAGGAATACACCAAAAATATGAGACAAAAGTTAGGACATTCTTTGAAAATCTGGACAGCTGAGAGATATGCACACAACATTTTATTACTAAGAAAATCAGGAACCTAAATCACAAAAACAAAGTTAAATGACATCAGAAATACATGGTCTAGGGATCTAAATCTCTTCCAGAATATCAACAGAGCTGTTTGGGGTGACAGGTATATTTCACAGAGGATACTGCTGCTATGGAACAGACTCCCCATCCACATAAAACAAAATTCATTCCTGCCCATTTTCAAGTTCAACTTAAATTTATGGATGGGAAACAGAAAATGTGCTCCAATACTGTTCAGTAGTACTAATGGACAGATGCAGCTTCTAACTGCTTTATCTCATGCATGGGTCCCTCAAATTAGCTATAGTATGATCACAGTTATTCTCATTAGGGGTAAAATATAATTATTGACCATAGGATGGGTAAGGTCAATCTATAACCAAATGTGATAGGTTATTTTGAGTACAAAAAGGGAAGGTGGCTAGGCTTAAAATGGCCTGCAGGGCAGCTAGCCTAGTACTTATCTATGAACCTATGAAGTTATATATGCCAATCATCTCAAAACCTCATCCGTTTTCTCAGTGTCATATAGGCTACTGAGGGCAATCTCTGTCTCCTGCGCAGAGCTTTAATAGACACTATCCTGTCAGACCTGCTATACATTCACAAGTGTAGTGGGATTATAAACAAAAACTCAGGAGATCTAAATATCTTTTGCAACATAAATAGAACATGTTGGAGGGATAGATATGTATCTCCGAGAATATCACTTCCATGGAATCATATTCCTTTCCATACAAACGTACTTTTCATGCACTATTCAAACATAATCTAGATGAATGGATGAGTAACCACAAATTCACCCTTGGTTTAGCACCACTGTCCATCCCTGACAGAGGCAAAATGTAAATGCTCTGCTCATCTCTGGGTTATTTGTACTTATTATGAGCTAAAATCTTCTTGGGAATGTGTGACTATGCTTCTAAAGATCCTCATGACCTAGTAAGTACCTATGAAATTATGAAGATAACATTTAAAAAACATAGAATATCTGGTGCTCTGCTTTGCATTTACCAAGGGTGAGGTGCCTTTGCTTCTGTAGATTGTTGCACAAAGACATTGTAGTTAAAAAACAATTACTATGCCAACCTGTAAATAACAATTATTAACATACTTACATATCTAATATACACATTTCCACTCTCAGCAGTGTATTAAAATTATCTAAATGTCTTAGCTCCATAATCTGCAGTATCTACTTTATCCTCTTATTAACCTCTGGATTAATATATTGTGTTTCCATTAAATATAATTATGTCTGGAAACACAATATTTAGTGATCTAATGCTTTACTAATTATTCACTCTATTTTCAGGGAATGTCCCTTCCATAGAATTAAAAAAAAAACTATCCTTTTATTATCTCTTTCCAGACAATGGAAGAGACTCCTGACAAGTGTAAAATTTGAAAGTGTGCTACAGGTAGGATGTTTGTAAAAGTTAACTGGACCCTTCAAGGATAATTAGACAAAAGAAAGGTTACATGTATATAAATTTATATTTTTATAAGTATCGCAGAATAATCAAATTGCTATGTATGTTGAGTTGAAGAAGTAAATTGACTGAACTATTGAAATATTCATGTATTACTGCATGGTTCCTTTTTCTAGTAACTAACATTTTTATTGATTTTTCATAGTTTATGGAGAAGCACATTGCAGTTTCTAAGTACATGATGAAGTATTTTTACTTTGTATGTAATAAATGGCACTTGGTTGTTATCAGTGACAGATCATCTGTATATGCAGTAACCAAATATCTTTCTTTCCCTGTTTAATTTATGACAGCATATTTCCTATTCCTTTTTACCAGCAGATGTAACTGCAGTATAAATTTTGCAAGAGATAAGGGCTATCTGGAGAAATATGAAGACAACTATATCTATGTGAAAAAAATGTTTGTTTATTATTGCTTTATACTGATTCTGTTAATAATCTCAGACATGGAACAGAAACTCCATGTTTAATAAAGTAAATGCTTTCATTGAATCATTGCATAACATCTTATATTGAATGTTTCTTCTCTGAACTCAGTTCATTAACAGAAGAATAATATAGCTTTAGTAAAACTGTTATGTGAATCATATTCATACTGGAAGTGAAACCGACTTGGTTAGGATGTTACACTTATTAAACTTTTCCTGTTTATTGAGTTGAATGCACAACTATTTTCATGATCATAGTTAAGTGCTATTGTTGGTCTATAATATGTGATCCTAGTCCAGATGTACCCACTTTTTTTAAAATAAGACTACTCTAACTTCTTTCATAGAGTTTGGAATAAAATGCTCAAAATTAGTCACGAAACTGAACAACTTCACCTTCCAGGAAGCAACAATTTCTCACCATGCTTACATATTTTCATTGAAAGCCCATCAGGGTCAAAGCATTTCTTTGTTTTTTTTTTTTTTTTTTTTAATTCTGTAGGCATGTTCCAAATCCAAAGAAGAAATTGCTTTACAATCCATATCATTTTTATGGACTGGAATGTTCTTATCCTGGACAATAACCATTGATCTTCCTATACCTAAGTGTTTTATACAAGGTTCAGTAATATAATTTAATTTATTTATTGTTTTTATCAACTCAGAATTTGTTATGCCAGAAATTATCTGATTACCATTTAATTGCTTTTGATCATTTATTAAATACATTAGGATTTCTTAATATAGCAACCATCTAACATTAATATTGTATTTTACATGCAACGTTTTGCATCATGCTTAAATATTTAGCAGGGCACATGATGGTATGCTCATCTGTTGGGTTGAATATCATGCATATGAATTCTCCTAAATAATCTGTATGCATAATTTATACTTTTGATAAAAAGCAATACTTGAAATCAATTTTTTCTATAATCCCCCTATAGAGAAGGCATTTCCCTAGTACATGTATTGCCATTGGCTTTCACTTACAGGGGGTCCTGATGGAGAGATGAAAAGTCAGCAAGCAAAGGAGAGTAGTAGTGCTGAAACTGAATTCATCCTCAAGTCTTGGTGAGTACCTAAGTGAGATGGACCCTGTTTTTCACAAAATCTCACCAAGGCGACACCGATATATAGACTGTATTTATATAGCATATATCATGGACAGAAGTAAATCAAAAATAAAAAATAGCTGGGTGCACAAGTCCCAGGATAAAAAAGTGCCTAATCCTGGTAGGCACACTCATGTCAGGACTGGAAAAAATGACAGTGTAGAATCCTCAAAATACAGAAACATTCCTACAATGGGGCCAGGCCAGGCTCAGGGAGAGGATGCCCCCCCCCCATTTTAGAAGGAAGTAGCAGTCCACAAAAAATGACAAAAACTGATTGGCCAAAGAAGAGCCATAAAGATGATAGAGTGGACTAATGAGGATAAGAAAGAAATTGTGTATTGTTGTTATTATGTAAAAAGCCCAGAATTTCCAGAAACAAGATATGCAAAATGATTAAGAGAGAAATTAGATGAAAGGAAAATACTTCTTCAGGAAAAACTGTCAGAAGCTTCAAATAAAAAAAAATTTGTTCATTAATACAACAGATTTTTGAAAAACAGTATACAGATCAATACATTTTGATGTGTTTGGAAAAAGAAGCATCTGAGGAAGTGAGAAAATATAAACAACAAAACCTAGAGATATTTGAAAAATATAAAAAAGAAATATGGACATGGGAAAGAAAGAGAGATTTGATATGATGCAATATTTATGCAAAGTAGAAAGCCAAGTTAACTAATATAGAGAAGGCAATCTCAAAGATATTTGAAGAGAAATATAGGCAAAGGCATCCAGATAAGGAACATTTCACAATAAAAAGATTAATAGCACAAAGATGTAATGTAGAAAAGACAATTAATAAAGCAGAAGTTAAAGAAATAGAAGTTGAAGTTATGGAGTGCCTGCAAAGTGAAGGATTTAATGTAGAAGGTCTAAAACAGACTACATCACAGCATGATGGAGTGAATCCCCAGAATAAGGAAAAGCAAGAAGATCAGGAGACGTGAAGAAGAAATATGGACAGGGGAAAGGAAAAGAGATTTCATATGGAGTAATATTTATGCAAAGGAGAAAGTAAAACTAACCAATACAAAAAGAGCAGCACCAAAAATATTTGAAGAAAAATATAAGCAAAGGAATCTGGATATGGAAAACTTCACAATACAACAAATAAGAAGACTAAGAAAACTAGAAAAAGAGATTAGTAATGGAGAAGTCAAAGAAATAAAAACTGAGATTATGGAACAGCTGCAAAGAGGAGGATTCAGTGTAGTAAATTGAATACAGAAAGCACCACAACAGGATAGAGCAATGGATATCCAAATTAAGGGGAAACCAGTGGAACAGGAAAAAAAAGGTCAGGTGCCATATAAAGATATTTTAGACCCTTCCACAGGAAACCAGTATAAACATTCACTTGAAGCTAGGCAGCAAGGAAAGGAACAGGAAACTGTGGAAACTCTGATGCAGTCAATGATGAAGAGTGATAAGCCAGTGAGTACCCATATGACAGAGCAACAGATGACATAGGATGAAATTGAAGAGAATGTGCCACAAGAAGATGCTATAGAACTTCTATAGAATGTCCACAGGAAATGGAAAACAAGGGATGTGCCCTCAGTATGGATGAAAATGAGTTAAAAGAAGAGTTGCTTGATTTAATAGACAAAGATAGATATATCAAGATCAATGAGAGAAATAGACTGCAGAAGGTTAATAAAACCCCAAATGTCAGAAGCTTGATAAAACAAATGAACACAGTAATTAGGACTGTCCATAGAGATCCATGCAATATAAAAGAAGTAAACAGAATATATTACTGTGCTGCTAAATTAATAACTGATAAAGTTCTACCACATGAACACAGGGTAGCAAGGGGAAAAGGGGGGGGGGTGAAAGCAAATACAATCATGGAAATATTCAATAGAGAAAACTATAAAGCAGCTAAGACAAGAAATATCATTGTTAGAAGAATATAGAAGAGGGTATAGTTCAACAAAAATACTAAGAAAGATAGATGTTTTAAAAGCAATGCACAGTATTAGAAAAGACCAGGATCTATTATGCACTATTGGAGATAGCAAACTAAAAATTTCAAAACAGGCAGAAAGACTTGGAAGATACGAAGATAAATATAAGGGAAAAGCACAAAATAAAGCAATTTATTGATGACCCAAAAAAGTTTTATAGAGAATTGGGAAATAATGTAAAAGGAATTGAAAGACCGCCAAAAAAGAGGAAGTATATATATTTTGGAGCAGTATCAATGAAGATCCTGTGGAACATAAAGAAGGATAGAAGAAGTAAAAGAAAGAATAAGAAGTTTAAAGGTACAGGATATAAAATGGAATGAAATAACAGCCAGAGAGATTGAAACAAAGTTGAGAAAAGCCTCTAACTGGAAAACCCCAGGCCCAGATGCATTACCTTTTAGCTTAAAGTATTAACTTCTTTGCATGAGGATTTAGCCATGAGTAAGAACTATTTATATGCGCACCCTGAACACACACCACACTGGTTAACAACAGGAAAAACAATGCTCTTACTGAAGAGTGAACCTGAAAGCTACCCTAAAATTATAGACCAATAACTTGTCTTCTGACAGCATACAAACTATACACGGGAACTGATGCTGACAGAGTTTATAGTCATTTAGAAGAAAACCTAATTATAGCAGTAGAACAAAAGGGCAATAAAAGAAAGTCATAGGGAACAAAGGATCATTTGTTGTTAAACAAAGTTATAACAGAGAACTGTAAGAAGGGAAAGAATCTAAGTATGGCATGGATTGACTACAAAAAAGCAGTTGATAGTATCCCACATTCATGTATAAAATAGTGCTTAAAAATGTATAAGATACACCCTACACTGATTGACTACATTACATTAACCATGAAATAATGGCAGACCACTTTGCAATTAAGCCATGATAAAGGACAGATTATTATCCCAGGGATAAAAATCCAAAGGGGGATATTCCATGGTGACTTTTTGTCACTGTTGCTATTCTGCTTTGCCATTAATCCATTAAGCTGTTTAACAGCTTAGGCCATGGCTACAATTTGGCTCCTAGAAAACAGCAAAGTCTAATGACTTCTCATCTTCTCTTTGTCGATGATTTAAAACTGTATAGCTCATCATATGAGGAACTGAAAGCACAGCTGCAGGTTGTCAAAACTTTTCAGATGATATCGGAATGTCATTTGGTCTTGAATGTGCAAAAGCAACCTTTAAAAAAGGAAAACCGCAGCACCAGGAAAACATCAGTTTAGGAAAGAATGTGATATAAAAGAACTTGAGCAAGAGGGAGTGTATAAATACTTGGAAACTGATGAAGGATCAGCAATAAAACATGAACAAATGAGAAAAAAACTCAGTAAGGAGTACTTTAGAAGACTTAAATGAATCCTGAAAACAGCATTGACATCTAGGAACAAGATCCAAGCTATAAAGCAATTTGCTCTTCCTGTCCTAACTTATAGTTTTGGAGTGATTGACTGGCCCCAAAAAGTGTTGGATATACTGGATATTAAAACAAGAAGGATGCTTCATGCTTACCAAATGCTTTATAAAAATCTGTGTATACCAAGATTATATATTCCTCATTCTGAAGGAGGAATGGGCCTCCTTGAAATTGATAACATGTATAGATCTGCAATCATGGGACTCCACACATATCTACTGACCTCACAAGATCCAAATATAGTGAAAGTTTTGAAACATGAGGAGAATAAATCTAAGATGACATCTCTGCTTAATTTAGCAAAAGCATATCAATGTCAAGATAAAAACCAGGCAGCAAATGAATGTGCTAAAAACAAAATAAAGAATATAAGGTGAAGGACCACATGAAAAGGCAAGAAATGTGGAAAAACATAAATATAGTTGCAAGTATAGAAAACTTCTGGAAGAGCCTCATGTTGATCAAGAATGAATGCAGGAATGGTTAAGGAGAGGTGAATTTACATCAAGAAATGAAAGGTTAATATTGGCAGCCCAAGACAGTGGGCTACATACACGTTGGTTTACAAAGTCCATTGAACATGTGGGAGAAACAGACATATGTAGGTTTTGCAAAACCAAATTGGAAACAGTCACATACCTTGTTGCTGGTTGTGACGCACTAATGGCAGAGGGACTGTATACTGAAAGGCATAATAATGTGGCGAGACTGTTACACTGGAGATTGTGCAAACATTATGGTATTGATGTGGCTGAAAAACACTGGAAACATGAGCCACAAAGAATAATAGAAAATGATGAAGTTTATATCACATGGGATCACCCAATACCAACAGTTCAAAAGATAGATGCTAGAAAACTGGATATAGTGGTCCAAGAAAATAAAACAAAAGTAGCATCGATCATTGAAATCGCCACACCCAGTGATTACAATGTCTTGCATACAGAGAGACACAAAGTCATAGAATACCTGGATCTGCAGGCAGAAATTAGAGCCATGTGGACGAACAATACCCAGACAGTCCCAATACTAGTAGTAGGAGCAACGGGTCTTATAAAAATAATTTACAATCGTATTTAGATATGTTAACAATTCATGTAACACCATATGAATTGCAGAAGGAGTCATTATTGGGCACACTGCGGGTGCTGTGAAGATAACTTTTCGCTGAAATCAAAAAGTGAAACAATTCTAATTTCATGAACTTTAATCGTACTTTGACTTAGGAATGGTGGCCATTCCCATCATGTTATTAAAAACCCAAAAGACTTGGAGAAATTAAAAACAGAAGAAAATAAAGAAAATTATAAAAAATAACTATAAATAAAAAACTATAAATAACAACTATAAACAAAAAAAAAAAGGAAAGAATACATGAAATTTTTATGAAGAATTAGAATATTTTCATATGGCATAGTGAATTGTTTCCAACTATTTATGTGTGTGGGAGAGAGAACATTATTAATAAAAGGTCCTGCAATTCAAAAACAGTTTTGAAACATGGACATCCAACAATTAGCAAGGGGGATATGCATGTGGATTTTGTTATTAATGGAGGCATAACAATATTGGACCAGATGTCACAGTTTGCAAGTCTTGACAAAAAGATTGCTAAAACAGTACACTTGCACATCTACAGAAGTAGTTTGTTTAGCCAGATGTGACACTTGTGAAATATTCTAAGCAAAAAAAAAAAAAAGATTTGAAAATGTAATCAGCAGCTGTATGAACAGCAGTATATTTTAAAGAAGAAATAGACTGAGAATGGACAGTAGAGACATCATGTGGTCTATTTCATTTTTAGGAAAATTAAAATTTTATGCTGGAATACATATTTATCTGACAGCAGTGGATTTAAATCATTATATTAAAAGGGAATTGGAATGGCAACTTAAGTTGAAAGCCTCAGTTGTCTCTAATTTACATGATGTTATTTTTAGAACTGTTTTGAACCTTATAGTACAGTAGGTTCTTTTTGGTCAAGATATTTTAATGATTTTACTCAAATACTATCCTTGTGCTCAGCTTTGAAGTTATTCACTTTTTAGACAACAAGCTAAACAATAAACATCGGTCTTGCTCTGGTTTATGTTTCTCGTTTTCATTTTTGCCAACAGGGTCAATTTCCAAGCTAGTAATAAGAACTAAGAGTGGAAAATGAGACTGATATTGCACAGGAGGTGTAACTATAAGATTAATAAGATATTTTATTACTGACTGTATGGTATTCTCATTCTTGGTCTTAATTGACTAGCAATACAATTTTTTAAGATTGTCTGTTTGAATGATAGGGAGAAAACTAATCATTTCCTATTTTTATTTATAATTATATATTTAGTTTGTTTGCTGATCAGCAAGTTCATCTGAAGAGAGACTATTAATAGTTGAGTCCCAGTGAGAAAAGTGTTCAGCATTTATTTATTTTATTCATTCTTTTATCTCAAAGAAAATGAGTTCTCCTTCAGATTCTAGAGGATACAGAGAGATAATCTCCCAGAGTATAAACCATTTAATGATATAAAGTTATGTATGCAACTAAGGCTGCTTAGGTTGACCAACAGAATCAGTTTAAAACACAACAATGTCAGGCTACAAATGCTTGCAGTACATTCTAATAGTTAAGACTTTGGTTAAATCATAGTGTAATTGCTAGAAAAGTGTACCATTTAAAATCAAGCAAGTGTTTATCAAAATGTATGACATTTTATTTGTTTGGTGTTCTTAATCTACACAAAAAGCTGCTTGAAGCTACTTTGGAAACATATTGCTGTGTTGGGTTTTATGAAAGGAATTACTGAAGGTAAAAATATTAAAACATCACTTAGACGTAAGTGTTTTTTTCATTTATAAATGAATTAAATCTTTATTTCATTTACTAATGATGCTGTTTGCTTTACTTATCTATTTATTTACATTTGCTGTTGTTGAATTTCCAGTGGAGCCCCAGGAAAAAAAATCAAAAATACCTAGAAATGCAACCCAGCTCTGAGACACAGGAGGATAGTACCCAGACAATGACCCAAACAATCCAAGCTTGTATAGGGATTTGGGTGCTGAAGGAGTGCTGCAATTAGAGTCAGAAGGAGCAGAAGCCAATGAATCTCCCATCCTGGGGGGTTGGGAAGCAGTGGGTCTCACTACTGTACTAACATGCAAAGGACACTGGGAGCACTACCACTACTAAGTGTCTTTTTTACAACAAAATTTGGGGGATGGAAGGGGTGTGCAAACAAAGCAGTGTGTTCTGCAACCAGAACTAATAGCAGGATGCGCAAACCAAGTAGAGTGCACTGCAGCTAAAACTAATAGTAGGGGAGTGCAAAGAAAGCAGTGTGCAGTTCAGCTGGAACTAATTGCAGGGGTGTGCAAAGCAAGCACTTTAAACTGCAGCTGGGACTAATGGAAGGTGTATGCAAATCAAGCACTGTAAACTGCAGCTGGAACTAATGGAAGAGGAGTGCAAACTAAAAAAGTGTGCACTGCAGCAAGAACTAATGGCAGGGGAGTGCAAACAAAGAAGTGTGCACTGCAGCTGGAATGAATGGTAGGGATGTGCTAACCAAACATTGTGCACTGTAGCTGAAACTAATGACAAGGGAGTGTAAACCAAACAATGTGCAATGCAACTGGAACTAATGACAGGGTGTGCAAGCCAAATAATCTTCACTACAGATAGAACTAATGGCAAGGAAGTGCAAATGAAGCATTGTGCACTGCAAATGGAACTAAAGGTTGGGGTGTGCAAAGTAAGCAGTGTGCACTGTAACTGGAACTAATGGCAGGGGAGTGCAAAGAAAGGAGTGTGCAGTTCAGCTGGAACTAATTGCAGGGGTGTGCAAATCAAGCAGTTTTCACTGCAGCCAAAACTAATGACAGGGTTGTGCAAACTAACCGGCGTGCGCTGCACATGGAAATAATGGCTGGCTGTGCAAATCCAGCAGTGTGCACTGTAGCCACAACTAATGACAGGGAAGTACAAACCAAGCAGTGTACACTGTAGCTGGAATGAATGTCATGGGTGTACAAACTAAATTGTGTGCACTGCAGCTGGAACTAATGGTAGGGATATGCAAACCAAGTAGTATGCACTGCAGCTGGAACTAATGGCAGGGAAGTGCAAATGATGCAGTGTGCACTTCAAGAACTAATGGCAGAGGAGTGCAAACCAAGCAGTTCAAACTGCAACTGGACCTAATGGAAGGGGTGTACAAATCAAGCAGTGTGAACTGCAGTCAGAACTAATGGCAGGGGAATGAAAACCAAAAAAGTGTGCACTGCAGCAAGAACTAATGGCAGGAAGTGCAAACAAGGAGGTGTGCACTCCAGCTGGAATGAATGACAGGGGTGTGCTAACCAAAAAGTGTGCACTGTAGCTGAAACTAATGGCAGGGGAGTACAAATCAAACAATGTGCAATGCATCTGGAACTAATGGCAGGGTGTGAAAAGCAAGCACTCTGCACTACAGATGGAACTAATGGCAGGGAAGTGCAAATGAAGCATTGTGCACTGCAACTGGAACTAATGGTTGTCACATGAAAAGTAAGCAGTGTGGACTGCAGGGAGAAATAATGGCAGGGGAATACAAACCAAGCAGTGTACACTGGAACTGCAACTAATGACAGAGGTCTGAAAACCAAGCAACATGAACTGCAACTGGAGCTAATGAAAGGGGTGTGCAATAGTGGCAGTGTGCACTGCAACTGGAACTAATGCTTGGGGTGTGCAAACCAAGCAGTGTGCATTGCAGGTGGAACTGATAGCTGGGATGTGCAAACCAAGCAATGTTCGCTGCATGCAGAACTAAAGGCATGAGAGTGCAAACCAATGAGTATGTCCTGGAGCTGGAACTAAAGCCAGAGGTGTGCAAGCCAAGTAGTGTGCACTACAGTTGGAAGTAATGGCAGTGATGTGCAAACCAAGCAGTGAGAACTTCAGCTGGACTAATGGCAAGGGTCTGCAAGCCAAGCAGTCTGCACTGCAGCTGGAATTAATGGTAGGGGTGTGCAAACCAAGCAATGTTCACTGCATGCAGAACTAATGGTAGAGGAGTGCAAACCAATCAGTGTGCTCTACAGCTAGAACTAAAGCAGAGATGTGCAAGTGAAGCAGTCTACACTGCAGTTGGAAGTAATGGCAGAGGTGTGGAAACCAAGCAATGTGCAATGGGTCCATAACTAATAACAAGGAAGTACAAGCCAAGCAATGTACATTGCAACTTGAACTAATGATAGGGGGTCTGCACACAAGCAGTGTGTACTGCAGGTGGAAATAATGGCAGGGAGTAGAATATGAGCTGTATGCACTGCAACTGGAACTAATGGCAGAGGTGAGAAAACCAAGATGCGTGCACTGAAATTGGAACTAATGAGAGGGGTGTGCAATCCAACTGTGCACCCTGCAACTGGAACTAATGGCTGGGGTATGCATACCAAGCAGTGTGCACTGCAGCCAGAACTAATAACATGGGTGTGCAAATCAAGCAGTGTGCACTTCAGCCAGAACATATGGCAGGGGAGTTCAAACCAAACACTATGCACTGCAGCTGGAACTAATGGCAGAGAAGTACAAACCTAGCAGTGAGCACTGCATCTGACAATAATGGCAGAAATGTGGAAACCAAGCAGTGTGCATTGCAGCCTAAACTAATAGTAAGGGACTGCAAGCCAAGCACTGTGCACTGCAGGTTGAACTAATAGCTGGAGTGTGCAAATCGAGCAATGCTCACTTCAGCTGGAACTAAAGTTAGGAGTGTGAAACCAAGCAATATGCACTGCAGCCAAAACTAATGACAGGAGAGTGCAAACCAACAAGTATTCTCTGCAGCCAGAATTAATAGCAGAGGTGTGCAAACCAAGCAGTATGCACTGCAGCTCGAAGTAATAACAAGGGTGTGAAAACGAAGCATGAAAATGTCTGCTGGAACAAATGGCAGGGGATCTGCAAGCCAAGCAGTCTGCACTGCAGCCGGAACAAATGGTAGCAGTGTGCAAACTAAGCAGTGTGCACTGTAGTTGGAACTAATATCATGGGTGTGCAAACCAAGCAGTGTGCACTGCAGCTGAAACTTATAGCAAGGGATTTCAAACCAAACACTGTGCACTGCAGCTGGAAATAATGGCAAGAAAGTACAAATCAGGCAGTGCACTACAGCCAAAAGTAATAGCACAGGGTGTGCAAACCAAGCAGTGTTCACTGCAGCTGGAACTAATGCCAGAGATGCAACTCAAGCAGTGAAAACTGCAGCCATAAATAATGAAAAGGTAGTGAAAAAACAAGCAGTGAAACCTGCAGCTGGACCTAATGACAGGGGTGTGCAAACCAAGCAGTGTGCACTGCAACTGGAACTAATGATAGGGGTCTGCACACCAAGCAGTGTGTACTGCAGGTGGAAATAATGGCAGGGAGTAGAATATGAGCTGTATGCACTGCAAATGGAACTAATGCCAGAGGTGAGAAAACCCAAAAGTGTGCACTGAAATTGGAACTAATGAGAAGGGTGTGCAATCCAAGCTGTGCACCCTGCAACTGGAACTAATGGCTGGGGTATGCAAACCAAGCAGTGTGCACTGCAGCCAGAACTAAAAGCATGGGTGTGCAAACCAAGCAGCGTGCACTTCAGCCAGAACTCATGGCAGGGGAGTTTAAACCAAACCCTATGCACTGCAGCTCGAACTAATGGTAGGGAAGTGCAAACCAAGCAGTGCATCACAGCCAAAACGAGTGGAAGGAGAGTTAAAACCAAGTAGTGAACACTGCAGTTGGTACTAATGGCAGAAATGTGGAAACAATGTAGTGTGCATTGCAGCCTGAACTAATAGTAAGGGACTGTAAGCCAAGCAGTGTGCACTGCAGGTTGAACTAATAGCTAGAGTGTGCAAATCGAGCAATGCTCACTGCAGCTGGAACTAATGTCAGGAGTGTGAAACCAAGCAATGTGCACTGCAGCCAGAACTAATGACAGGAGAGTGCAAACCAAGAAGTATTCTCTGCAGCCAGAATTAATGGCAGAGGTGTGCAAACCAAGTAGCATGCACTGCAGCTGGATATAATAGCAAGGGTGTGAAAACTAAGCATGAAAATGTCAGCTGGAACAAATGGCAGGGGGTCTGCAAGCCAAGCAGTCTGCACTGCAGCTGGAACAAATGGTAGTGATGTGCAAACCAAGCAGTGTACACTGTAGCTGGAACTTATGGCAAGGGATTTCAAACCAAACACTGCACTGCAGCTGGAAATAATGGCAGGGAAGTACAAATCAGGCAGTGCACTATAGACAGAAGTAATGGCACAGGGTGTGCAAACCAAGCAGTGTTCACTGCAGCTGGAACTAATGCCAGTGATGCAAATCAAGCAGTGCAAACTGCAGCCATAAATAATGAAAGGGGAGTGAAAAACAAGCAGTGCAACCTGCAGCTGGACCTAATGACAGGGGTGTGCAAACCAAGCAGTGTGCACTGCAACTGGAACTAACGAAAGGGTGTGCAATCCAAGCAGTATGCACTGCAGGCAGAACTAATGACAACGGAGTGAAAACCATGCACTATTATCTGCAGCTAATGGTAGAACTGTGCAAACCAAGCAGTGTGCACTGTAGCTGGAACTAGTGGCAGGGGTGTGCATCCAAACATTATGCACTGCAACCAGAGATAATGACAGGGGAGTTCAAACCAAGCAGTGCACACTTCAGCTTGAATGAATGGCAGGAGCTTGCAAACCAAATAGTGTGTAGTGCAGTTAGAAATAATGGCAGGGGTATGCAAATCAAGCCATGCAAACTGCAGCTGGAAGTAATGACAGAGGTGTGCAAACCAAGCAGGGGAGTAGAATCTGAGCTGTATGCATTGCAACTGGAACTAATGACAAGGGTGACAAACCAAGAAGTCTGCATTGCAATTGGAACTAATGAGAGGGCTGTGCAATCTAAGCTGTGCATACTGCAACTTGATCTAATGGCTTAAGTGTGCAAACCAAGCAGTGTGCAGTGCAGCCAGAACTAATAGCATGGATATGCAAACCAAGCAGTGTGCACTGCAACTGGAACTAATGAAAGGGTGTGCAATCCAAGCAGTATACACTGCAGCTGGAACTATTAGGAGGGTGTGCAAACCAAGCAGTGTGCAATTTAGTTGGAACAAATAGCAGGAGAGAACAAACCCTGCTGTTGCACTGCAGCCAGATGTAATGGCAAGTGAGTACAAACCAAGCAGTGTGCACTACAGATGGAACTAATAGCAGGGATGTGCAAAGCAAGCAATGTTTACTGCAGCTGAAACAACTACTAGTAGTCTGCAGACCAAGCAGTGTGCACTGCAGCCAGAACTAATGTCAAGGGATTGAAAAGCAAGCAGTATGGTCTGCAGCTAATGGTGGAACTGTGCAAACCAAGCAGTGAGCATGGCAGTTGGAACTAGTGGCAGGGGTGTGCATCCAAACATTGTGCACTGCAGCCAGAGTTAATGACTGGGGACTTCAAACCAAGTAATGTAAACTTCAGCTTGAATGAATGTCAGGAGTTTGCAAACCAAATAGTGTGTAGTACAGTTAGAACTAATGGCAGGGGTGTGCAAGCTTAGCCATGCAAACCGCAGCTGGAAGTAATGATATAGGTGTGCTATCCAAGTATTTTGTACTGCAACTGGAAGGAATGGCAGGGCTGCTCAAACCAAGCAGGGGAGTAGAATCTGAGCTGTATGCCTTGCAACTGGAACTAATGACAAGGGTGACAAACCAAGAAGTCTGCATTGCAAGTGGAACTAATGAGAGGGCTGTGCAGTCTAAGCTATGCACACTGCAACTGGAACTAATGGCTAGGATATGCAAACCAAGCAGTATGCACTTTAGCCAGAGCTCATGGCAGGGGAGTTCATACTAAACACTGTGCATTGCAGCTGGAACTAATGGCAGGGAAGTACAAACCAAGCAGTGCAATGCAGCCAGAACTAAAGGCAGGGGTGTTCAAACAAAGCAGTGTGTACTTCATCTGGAGACAATGAAAGGGTATACAAACCAAGCAGTATGCACTGCAGCTGGAAATAATGGCTGGGTTGTGTAAATGAATCAGTGTGAACTGCAGTTGGAATTAATGGCATGGGTGTGCAGTCCAAGCAGTATGCTCTGCAGCTGGAACTAATGGGTGTGCAAACTAAGCTGTGTGCAATTTAGCTGGAACTAATAGCAGGAGAGAACACACCCTGCAGTTGAACTGCAGAAGGGCCTAATGGCAAGAGAGTACAAACCAAGCAGTGTGCAATACAGACGGAACTAATGGCAGGGGTGTGAAAACCAAGCAATGTTTACTGCAGTTGAGAATATTTTTAGTAGTTTGCAAACCAAGCAGTGTGCACTGCAGCCAAAACTAATGACAAGGGAGTGCAATCCAAGCAGTATGCTCTGCAGCTAATGGTAGAACTTTTCAAATCAATAAGTATACACTGCAGCTAGTACTAGTGGCAGGGCTGTCTATCCAATCATTGCACACTGCAGCCAGAGATAATGACAGGGTTGTGCAAACCAAGCAGGGTACACACCAGCTTGAAGGAATAGCAGGAGTTTGCAAACCATATAGGGAATAATCCAGCTAAATCTAATGACAGAGATATGCAACTCAAGCTATGGAAACTGCATCAGGAACTAATTTCAGGGGTTGCAATCCAAGCAGTGTGAACTGCAGATGGAACTAATGGCAGAATTGTGAAAATTATACAGTGTGCATTGCAGCCTGAACTAGTGGTAGGGGAGTACAAACGAAGCAGTGTGCACTGCAGGTTGAGCTAATGGCTGGGATGTGCAACCAACCAATGTTTGCTGCAGCTGGAAATAACAGCAGAGGTTTGCAAACCAACCAGTGTGCACTATATCCAGAATTGGAAGTAAAGGTTGAGGTGTGCAAACCAAGCATTTTACACTGTGGCTGGAAGTAATAGCAGGGCTCTGCAAACCAAGCAGTGTGAACCTCAACTGGAACTACTAGCAGGGGTCTGCACACCAAGCATTCTGCAGTGCAGCTGGAAATAATGGCTGGAGTTTGCAAACTAAGCAGTGTGCACTACAGCTGGAACTAATGGCAGGGGTGTGCAAATCAAGCTGTGTGGACTGTAGCTAGAGCTCATGTTTGGGCTGTCTAAACCAAGCAGTTTTCACAGCAGCTTCAGTTAATGGTGGGAGTGCATAAATCAAGCAATGCACACTGCACCCAACTGTAATACTACAAGGTGCAAACCAAGCATTAACTGTGGGTGCAACTAATCCCAGGGATGTACAAACCAAAGCTGTGTTCACTGCAACTAACACTACTGGCAGGATGTTCAAACAAAGCATTGTTCACTGCAGTTGGAACTAATTGCAAGGGTGCAAAACAATCAGTGAAAACTGCAGCTAGAGTAATGGCATAGTTGTAAAAATGAAACACTGCACACTGCAGCTGGAATTGATGATAGAGGTATGCACACCAAGTGGTGTGCAATGCAATTGGAAGTAATGGATGGGTTGTGTTAACCATACAGTGTGGAAGTAATAGCGGGAGTTGCAAAACCAATGTGCACTGCAGCTAAAACAAATGACAAGAGAGAACAAACCAATGTTCACTGCAGCTGGCACTAGCAGCAGGGTGTGTCATACATTGCACATTACAGCCAGATCTAATAGCAGGTGGGTGCAAACTAAGCAGTCTTCACTGCAGGTGAAACTAATGGCTGGGGTTTTCAAACCAAACTGTGCTTACTGTAGCTGGAATTACTGGCAGGTTGTTCAAGCCAAGAAGTGTTCACTGCAGCTGGAGCTAATAGCAGTGATGCAAATCAAGCAGTGCAAACTGAAGCCAGAAATAATGAAAGGGGAGTGAAAATCAAACAGTGCAACCTATAGCTGGACATAGTAACAGGGATGTGCAAACAAAGCAGTGTGCACTGCAACTGGAACTAATGAAAGGGTGTGCAATCCAAGCAGTATGCTCTGCAGCTGGAACTATTAGGAGGGATGTGCAAACCAAGCGGTGTGCAATTTAGATGGAAAAAATAGCAGGAGAGAACAAACCTACAGTTACACTGCAGCCAATGTAATGGTAAGGGAGAACAAACCATGAGGTGTGCACTACAGATGGAACTAATAGCAGGGGTGTGCAAACCAAGCAATGTTTACTGCAGCTGAAACTAATACTAGTAGTGTGCAAACCAATCAGGGTGCACTGCAGAACTAATGATAAGAGAGTGAAAACCAAGCAGTATGCTCTGCAGGTAATGGTAGAACGGTTCAAACCAATCAGTGTGCATGGCAGCTGGAACTATTGGCAGGGGTTTGCATCAAAACACTGTGCACTGCGGCCAGAGTTAAAGATAAGGGAGTTTAAACCAAGCAGTGTACTCTTCAGCTTGAATGAATGGCAGGAGTTTGCAAACCAAATAGTGTGCAATGCAGCTAGAACTAATGGCAGGGGTGTGCAAATCAAGCCATGCAAACTGCAGCTTGAAGTAATGGCAAGGCTGTGCAAATCAAACAATGGAGCAGAATCCCAGCTGTATGCACTGCAACTGGAACTAATGACAAGGGTGAGCAAACAAAGAGGTCTGAACTGCAATTGGAACTAATGAGAGGGCTGTGCAATCTAAGCTGTGCACACTGCAACTGGAAATAATGGCTAGGGTGTGTAAACCAAGCGATGTGCTCTGCAGCTAGACCTAATGGCATGGGTGTGCAAACCAAGCAGTGTGCACTTAAGCCAGAACTCATGGCAGGGTAGTTCAAACCAAACACTGTGCACTGCAGCTGGAACTAATGGCAGGGAAGTACAAACCAAGCAGTGCACTCCAGCCAGAAATAATGGCAGGGGTGTTCAAACCAAGCAGTGTGTACTGCATCTGGAAACAATGAAAGGGTGTAAACACCAAGCAGTATGCACTGCAACTGAAAATAATGGCTGGGGTGTGCAAACGAAGCAGTGTGAAGTGCAGCTGGTATTAATGGCATGGGTGTGCAGTCCAAGCAGTATGCTCTGCAGCTGGAACTAATGGATGTGCAAGCCAAGTAGTGTGCAATTTTGCTGGAACTAATAACACGAGAGAACAAACCCTGCAGTTGCACTGCAGCCAGATCTAATGGTAAGAGAGTACAACCAAGCAGTGTGCACTATAGCTAGAACTAATGGCAGTGGTGTGCAAACCAACCAATGCTTACTGTAGCTGAAACTAATATTTCAAACAAAGCAGTATGCACTGCCAGAACTAATGACAAGGAAGTGCAAACCAAGCTGTATGCTCTGTAGCTAATGTGAAAACCATTCATACCAATCAGTATGCACTGCAGCGGGTACTAGTGGCAGGGGTGTACATCCAATCATTGCACACTGCAGTCAGAGCTAATAACAAGGGAATGCAAACCAAGCAGTGTACACTCCAGCTTGAATGAATGGCAGGAGTTTGCAAACCAAATAGTGACTAGTGCAGCTATATCTAATGGCAGGGGTATGCAAATCAAGCCATGTAAATTGCAGCTTAAACTAATTTCAGGGGTGTGCAAACCAAGAAGTGTGAAATGCAGCTGGAACTAATGGCAGAATTTTGACAACCAAGCGGTGTGAATTGCAGCCTGAACTAGTGGTAGGAAAATGCAAACCAAGCAGTGTGCACTGCAGGTTGAGCTAATAGCTGGGATGCACAACCAAGCAATGTTTGGTGCAGCTGGAAAAAATGGCAGAAGTGTGCAAACCAAGCAGTGTGTACTATATCCAAAACTGAAAGTAAAGGGTGAGGTGTGCAAACCAAGAATTTTGCACTCCAGCTGGAAGTAATAACAGGGCTCTGCTAACTAAGCAGTGTGAACCTCAGCTGGAACTACTAGCAGTGGTCTGCACACCAAGCAGTCTGCAGTGCGGATAGGAATAATGGCTGGAGTTTGCAAACTAAGCAGTGTGCACTGCAGCTGGAACTAATGGCAGAAGTGTGCAAATCAGGCTGTCTGGACTGTAGCTGGAGTTCATGACTGAGCTGTCTAAAGCAAGCAGTTTTTACTGCAGCTGGAGTTAATGCTGGAATGCACAAATTAAGCAATATACACTGCATGCAAATCTAATAGGACAAGGTGAAAACCAAGCAGTGCTAACTGTGGGTGTAACTAATCCCTAGGGTATATAAACCAAAGCTGTGTTCACTGCAACTAGCACTAATGGCAGGGTGTTCAAACAAAGCAGTGCTCACTGCAGCTGGAACTAATTGCAAGGGTGCAAACCAAGTGAAAACTGCAGCTAGAACTAATAGCAGAGTTGTAAAAATGAAGCACTGCACACTGCAGCTGGAATTAATGACAGGGGTGTGCACACCAAGTTTTGTGCAATGCAATTTGAATTAATGGATGGGTTGTGTAAACCAAACAGTGCAGAAGAAATAGTAGGAGTTGCAAAACGAAGCAGTGTTCACTGCAGCTGGAACTAATGGCAAGGAGTGTCATACATTGCACATTGTAGCCAGATCTGATAGCAGGTGGATGAAAACTAAGCAGTCTGCACTGCAGGTGGAACTAATGGCTGGGGTGTGCAAACCAAACAATGCTTACAGCAGCTGGAATTACTGGCAGGTTGTTCATACCAAGCAGAGTTCTTTGCAGCAAGAACTATTGGCAGTGATGCAAATCAAGCAGTGCAAACTGCAGCCAGAAACAATGAAAGGGGAGTGAAAATCAAACAGTGCAACCTGTAGCTGGACCTAATAACAGGGGTGTGCAAACCAAGCAGTGTGCATTGCAACTGGAACTAATGAAAGGGTGTGCAATCCAAGCAGTATGCTCTGCAGCTGGAATTATTAGGAGGGGTATGCAAACCAAGCAGTGTGCAATTTAGTTGGAACAAATAGCAGCAAAGAACAAACCCTGCAGTTGCATTGCAATCAATCTAATTGTAAGGGAGTACAAACCAAGAAGCGTGCACTACAGACAGAACTAATGGTAGGGGTGTGCAAACCAAGCAATGTTTACTGCAGCTGAAACTAATACCAGTAGTATGAAAACCAAGCAGTGTGCACTGCAACCAGAACTAATGATAAGAGAGTGAAAACCAAGCAGTATGCTCTGCAGGTAATGGTAGAATTGTTCAAACCAGTCAATGTGCATGGCAGTTGGAACTACTGTCAGGGGTGTGTATCCAAAGAATGCGCACTGCAACCAGAGCTTTTGATAAGGAGTTCAAACCAAGCAGTGTACAATTTAGCTCGAATGAATGGCAATAGTTTGCAAACCAAATACTATGTAGTGCAGCTAGAACTGATGGCAGGGGTGTGCAAATCAAGCCATGCAAAATGCAGCTGGAAGTAATGGCAGGGCTGTGCAATCTAAGCTGGGGAGTAGAATCCCAGCTGTATGCACTGCAACTGGAACTAATGATAAGTGTGAGCAACTAAAGAAGTCTGCACTACAATTGGAACACACAAGAGTGCTGTGCAATTTAAGCTGTGCACACTGCAACTGAAATCAATGGCAGGGGTGTTCAAACCAAGCAGTGTGTACTGCAACTGGAAACAATGAAAGGGTCTACATACCAAGCAGTATGCACTGCAACTGAAAATAATGGCTGGAGTGTGCAAACAAAGCAGCTGGAATTAATGATATGGGTGTGCAGTCCAAGGAGAATGCTCTGCAGCTGGAACTAATGAGTGTGCAAACCAAGCAGTGTGCAATTTAGATGGAACTAATAGCAGGAGAGAACAAACCTTGCAGTTGCACTGCAGCTGGATCTAATGGCAAGAGAGTACAAACCAAGCAGTGTGCACTACAGCCAGAACTAATGGCAGGGGTGTGCAAACCAAGCGATGTTTACTATAGCTGAAACTTATATTTCAAACCAAGCAGTGTGCACTGCAGCCAGAACTAATGACAAGGAAGTGCAAACCAAGCAGTTTGCTCTGCAGCTAATGGTAGGACCATTCAAACCAATCAGTATGCACTTCAGCTGGAACTAGTGGCAGTGGTGTCTATCCAATCATTGCACACTGCAGCCAGAGCTAATGACAAGGGAGTGCAAACGAAGCAGATTACACTCCAGCTTGAATGAATGGCAGGAGTTTGTAAACCAAATAGTGAATAGTGCAGCTAGATCTAATGGCAGGGCTATGCAAATCAAGCTATGAAAATGGCAGCTTGAACTAATTTCAGGGGTGTGTAAACCAAGCAGTGTGAACTGCAGCTGGAAATAATGGCAGAACTGTGAAAACCAAGCGGTGTGGATTGCAGACTGAACTAGTGGTAGGAAAGTGCAAAGCAGGCAATGTGCACTGCAGGTTGAGCTAATAGCTGAGTCGGGCAACCAAGCAATGTACAGTGCCACAGGAAATAATGGCAAAAGTGTGCAAACCAAGAAGTGTGCACTATATCCAGAACTGGAAGTAAACGATGAGGTGTGCATACCAAGCATTTTACACTGCAGCTGGAATTAATGGCAGGGCTGTGCTAACCAAGCAGTGTGGACCTCAGCTGTAACTACTAGCAGTGGTCTCCACACCAAGCAGTCTGCAGTGAAGCTAGGAATAATGACCAGAGTTTGCAAACTAAGCAGTGTGCACTGCAGCTGGAACTAATAGCAGAGGTGTGCAAATCAGGCTGTGTGGACTGTAGTTGGAGCTCATAGTTGGGCTTTATATACCAAGCAGTTTTCACTGTAGCTGGAGTTAACGCTGGAAGTGCACAAATCAAGCAATGTACACTGCAGTCAAATCTAATAGTACAGGGTGCAAACCAAGCAGTGTTAACTGTGGGTGAAACTAATGGCTATGGTGTACAAATCAAAGATGTGCTCACTGCAGCTAGCACTAGTGGCAGGGAGTTTAAACTAAGCAGTGTTCAGTGCAACTGGAACTAATTGCAAGGGTGCAAACCAAGCAGTGAAAACTGCAGCTGGAACTAATGGCAAAGTTGTACAAATGAAGCACTGCACACTGTACCTGGAACTAATATCAGGGGTGTGCACATCAAGTGGTGCAATGCAATTGGAACTAATGGATGGGTTGTGCAAACCAAACAGTGCAGACGTAATAGCAGGAGTTGCAAAACCAAGCAGTGTGCACTGCAGCTAAAACTAATAACAAGAGAGAACAAACCAAGCAGTGTTCACTGCAGCTGGAACTAATGGAAGTGATGCAAACCAAACAGTACAAATTGCAGCCTGAAATAATTAAAGGGGAGTGAAAGCAGTGTGCACTGCAACTGGAACTAATGAAAGGGTGTGCAATCCAAGCAGTATGCTCTGCAGCTGGAACTATTAGGTGGGGTGTAAATCAAGCAGTGTGCAATTTAGGTGGAACTAATACCAAGAGAAAGCAAACTCTGCAGTTGCACTGCAGCCAGATCTAATAGCAAGAGAGTACAAACCAAGCAGTGTGCACTACAGCCAGAACTAATGGCAGTGGTGTGCAAACCAAGCAATGTTTACTGTAGCTGAAACTAATATTTCAAACCAAGCAGTGTGCACTGCAGCCAGAACTAATGACAAGGAAGTGCAAACCAAGCAGTGTACACTCCAGCTTGAATGAATGGCAGGAGTTTGCAAACCAAATAATTAATAGTGCAGCTAGATCTAATGGCAGGGATATGCAAATCAAGCCATGGAAATTGCAGCTTGAACTAATTTCAGCAGTGTGCAAACCAAGCAGTGTGAACTGCAGCTGGAACTAATGGCAGTATTTTGAAAACCAAGCAGTGTGCATTGCAGCCTGAACTAGTGGTAGGGTAGTGCAAACCAAGCAGTGTGCACTACAGATTGAGCTAATAGCTGGGATGTGCAAACCAAGCAATGTTCGCTGCAGCTGGAAATAATGTTAGAGGTGTGCAAACCAAGCAGTGTGCACTATATCCAGAACTAATAGCAAGGGGATTGTCAACCAATCACTAGGCTATGCAGGTGGAAGTAAAGGGAGAGGTGTGCAAACCAGGTATTCTGCAGTGCAGCTGCAAGTAATAGCAGGGCTGTGCAAACCAAGCAGTGTGAACCTCAGCTGGAACTACTAGCAGGGGTCTGCAAACCAAGCAGTCTGCACTGCAGCTGGAAATAATGGCTGGAGTTTGCAAACTAAGCAGTGTGCACTGCAGCTTGAACTAATGGCAGGGGTGTGCAAATCAAGCTGTGTGGACTGTAGCTGGAGCTCATGGTTGGGCTGTCTAAACCAGCAGTTTTCACTGCAGCTGGAGTTAATGATGGGAGTGTACAAATCATACAAGGTGCACTGCAGCCAAATCTAATAGTACAGAGTGCAAACCTAGCAGTGTGCACTGCAGGTGTAACTAATGGCTGGGGTGTGCAAACCAAAACTGTGTTCACTGCATCTAGAACTAATGGCAGGATGTTCAAACCAAGCAGTGTTCACTGCAGCTAGAACTAATTGCAAGGGTGAAAACTGCAGCTGCAACTAATGACAGAGGTGTAAAAATGAAACACTGCAAACTGCAGCTGGAAGTAATGACAGGGGTGTGCACACCAAGTGGTGTGCAATGCAATTGGAACTAATGGATGGGTTGTACAAACCAAACAGTGCAGAAGTAATAGCAGGAGTTGCAAAACCAAGCAGTGTGCAATGCAGCTGAAACTAATGACAAGAGAGAACAAACCAAGTAGTGTGGACTGCAACTGGAACTAATGTCAATGGAGCACAAACCAAGCAGTGTGCACTGCAGCTGGAACTAATGGCAGGGGGTTGCAAACCAAGAAATGTTCACTGCAGCTGGAACTAACAGTAAGGTGTGTAAACCAAGCAGTGTGCATTGCAGCCAGAACTAATGGCAGGGTAGTGCATACCAATCAGCATTTTCTGCACCAGAATTAATGACACAGGTGTGCAAACCAAGCTGTATGCTCTGCAGCAGGATGTAATGGCAAGTGTGTGAAAACTAAGCATGAAAACTGTACCTGGAACAAATGGCAGGGGATCTGCAAGCCAAGCAGTCTGCACTGCAGCTGGAACAAATGGTAGCAGTGTGCAAACCAGGCAGTGTGCACTGCACCTGGAACTAATACCATGGGTGTGCAAACCAAGTAGTGTGCACTGCAGCTGAAACTTATGGAAGGAGATTTCAAACCAAACACTGTGCACTGCAGCTGGAAATAATGGCAGGGAAGTACAAATCAAGCAGTGCACTACAGCCAGAACTAATGGCATGGGGTGTGCAAACCAAGCATTGTTCACTGCAGCTGGAACTAATGTCAGGGGTGTGAAACCAAGCAATGTTCACTGCAGCCACAATTAATGTCAGAGGTGTGCAAACCAAGCATTATGCACCTGTGCTGGAAGTAATGGTAAGGGTGTGCAAATTAAACAGTGCAAACTTCAGCTGGAACAAATGGCAGGGTGTGTAAACCAAGCAGTGTTCACTGAAGCTGGAAATAATTGCAGGGCTGTGCAAACTAAGCTGCATGCACTGTATCTGGAAATAATGGCAGGTGTGCAAACCAAGCAGTGTGCACTGGAGCCAGAACTCATGGCAGAAGCTTGCAAACCAAGCAGTGTTCACTGCAGCTGGAACTAATGACAGGGTGTGTCATACATTGCACATTGCAGCCAGATCTAATAGCAGGTGGGTGCAAACTAAGCAGTCTGCACTGCAGTTGGAACTAATGGCTGGGGTGTGCAAATCAAGCAGTGCTCACTGCAGCTGGAATTAATGGCAGGGTGTTCAAACCAGACAGTGTTCACTGCAGCTGGAACTAATGGCAGTGATGCAAATCAAGCAGTCCAAACTGCAGCCAGAAATAATGAAAGAGAAGTGAAAATCAAGTAGTGCAACCTGCAGCTAGACTTAATGACAGTGGTGGGCAAACAAAGCAGTGTGCACTGCAACTGTAACTAATGAAAGGTGTGCAATCCAAGCAGTATGCTCTGCAGTTGGAACTATTAGGAGGGGTGTGCAAACCAAGCAGTGTGCAATTTAGTTGGAACAAATAGCAGGAATGAATATACCCTGCAGTTGTACTGCAGCCAGATGTTATGGCAAGGGAGTACAAACCAAGCAGTGTTCACTACAGATGAAACTAATGGCAGGGGTTTGCAAACCAAGCAATGTTTTCTCCAACTGAAACTAACACTAGTAGTGTGCAAACCAAGCAGTGTGCACTGCAGCCCAAACTAATGACAAAGGAGTGAAAACCAAGCAGTTTGCTCTGCAGCTAATGGTGGAACTGTGCAAACCAAACAGTGTGCACTGAGCTGGAACTAGTGGCAGGGCTGTGCATCCAAACATTGTGCACTGCAGCCAGAGCTAATTTCAGGGGAGTTCAAACCAAGCAGTATACACTTCAGCTTGAATGAATTGCAGGATCTTGCAAACCAAATAGTGTGTAGTGCAGCTAGAACTAATGACAGGGTGTGCAAATCAAGCCATGCAAACTGCAGCTGGAAGTAATGGCAGGGGTATGAAAACCAAGCAGTGTGAACTGCAGCTGGAACTAATGGCAGAATTGTGAAAACCAAGCAGTTTGCATTGCAGCCTGAACTAGTGGTAGGGGAATGCAAACCAAGCAGTGTGCACTGCATCCACAACTAATGGCAGAGGATTGTCAACCAATCACTATGCTCTGCAGGTGGAAATAAAGGGAGAGGTGTACAAAGCAAGCATTTTGCACTGCAATTGGAAGTAATAACAGGGCTGGTCAAACCAAGCAATGGAGTAGAATCTGAGCTGTATGCACTGCAACTGGAAATAATGACAGCAGTGAGCAAACCAAGAAGTCTGCACTGCAACTGGAACTAATGAGAGGGGTATGCAATCTAAGCTGTGCATACTGCAAATTGAACTAATGGCTGGGTTGTCTAAACCAAGCAGTGTGCACTGCAGCCAAAACGAATATAGTGGGTGTGCAAACTAAGCAGTGCGCACTTCAGCTGGAACTTATGGCAGGGGAGTTCAAACCAAACACTGCACTGTAGCTGGAACTAATTCCCGGGAAGTACAAACCAAGCAATGCACTGCAACCAGAACTAATGGTAAGTTTGTTCAAACTAAGCAGTGTGTACTGGAACTGGAACCAATAAAAGGGTGTACAACCCAAGCAGTATGCACTGCAACTGGAAATAATGGCTGAGTTGTGCAAATCAATCAGTGTGAACTGCTGCTAAAATTAATGGCATGGGTGTGCCATCCAAGCAGTATGCTCTGCAGCTGGAGCTACTGAGTGTGCAAAACAGCAGCATGAAATTTAGCTGGAACTAATAGCAGCAGAGAGCAAATCAAAGACCAACTGGCAAGGGAGTATAAACCAAGCAGTGTGCACTGCAACTGGAACTAATGAAAGAGTGTGCAATCCAAGCAGTAGCCTCTGCATCTGGAGCTAATGACAGGGTTTGAAAACAAAAAAATGTTCACTGCAGCTGGAATTAATGTTAACGTGTGTAAACCAAGCCGTGTGCATTGTAGCTGGAACTAATACCAGGGGATCTGCAACCCTATAAATCTTCACTGCAGCTGGAACTGATACCATGGGTGTGCAAACCAAGCAGTGTGCACTGCAGCTGAAACTTATGGAAGGAGATTTTAAACCAATCACTGTGACAGAGTGCAAGCTCAGTGAATATTTATTTGCCTAATATGAAAGACTGTGTGAAATGTGATATTGGGAAGGTTTTGTATTGTTCAATTAATTCTGCCTCACAAAGTCAAAGCTGCAAAAATGAGAACAGGAGGTATATATAGACCTCTTCAAGCATGTGAATTATCCTTGTTCTGATGAAGTCATTGTCTATGATGAAAGTGCTTAACAACTAATGGATTTTGCTGGTGTTTGATTCAAATAAAGTGGAGTTTTCCTTGATGGCTACTGGGTGCATTACTTTTGGTTACTAATATCAAGAAGAAATATTACACGAGAATTGTGTGTTTACTGGTGTAGATCCTTGGGGAAGATCTACCTTGTCAAACATACACAACAAGATGGTGGGAAACTAAATTTGCTAATGGACCAGCTTTGTAGTGAATAAACAAGAATCTGAAGTAAAGCATTATTTACAAGTTGAGAGAGCTGACAGCAAAGGTGGTAGAGGGAGCTCAAATAAGTTGCAAAAGAAGCAGAAGAGTGTGTTCTGAGAGTAGCTAACAAGAGAGGAGAGTGGGTTTAAGAAGGGGAGTGGCAGGAGCATAGCCAGTGGTTGCTAAGGTGGTGCTTTAGTAGTGTTTTGAATTGATCATGTGAGGGTATATTCCTTAGGGTTTCTGGGAGGGAGTTCCAGAGTTTGGATATGTTATGGGAATAGAGGGAGTTGCCGTGTTGGTTGTGGGAGTTGGACACCTTAAGTAAGAGTTTATTGGAGGATCTGAGAGTTTGTTGGTTGGAGTGTGGTTAATCTAAGGAGGATAGGGCAGGGTAATTATCGGGATTGTAGATTATTTTGTGGGTTAAGTCTAAATGATTAAGAGACAAAAGGTTTGGTAGCTCTAGTCAGTTTAATGCTGAAAGTGATGAGCAGTGGTGGGATGTGAGTGGGAGATTGGTGGCAAATCTAGAGATTTTATGGTAACATGATTCCAGTTTATTGAGTTCTGATTTCTGGAGGTTTGTGAAAACAATGGAACCATAAAGAAGGGTACTTATGAGGTGTGTGCATGCAGTGACAAGCCTGGCATTTGGTGTTAGGAATGGCCTGGCTCTATACAGGCTGCCTAATTTGATGTGGACTTTTTTGATGGTTTGGGCAATGTGTATGTCAAATTTGAGGTATTCATCTATGGTAATACCTAAGAGTTTTGTGTGGTTAGTGGTACCATTAGCAGAGGTGATGGATAGGGAGATTTGTGAATTTCTGGATTTGTTATTCCTAAATACTATAACTTTGGTTTTGTTGGGATTTAATACGAGTTGGTGTTGTGAGAGGTAGGATTCGATATCCTGAAAAGCAGATTGCATTCTGATTTAGAGATCTTGGGAAGAGGCATCAGAAGAGCTAAGGGTAGTGTTGTTAGTATACTGAACTATGGCAGCATGCTGGGTTGATGTGCAGAAGATATTGGTGAATATGATATGATTGTCAACCAATCACTATGCTCTGCAGGTGGAAATAAAGGGAGAGGTGTACAAAGCAAGCATTTTGCACTGCAGCTGGAAGCAATGGCAGGGCTGTGCAAACCAAGCAAGGGAGTAGAATCTGAGCTGTATGCACTGCAAATGGAAATAAAGACAGGGGTGAGCAAACCAAGAAGTCTGCACTGCAATTGGAACTAATGAGAGGGGTGTGCAATCTAAGCTGTGCACACTGCAAATGGAACTAATGGCTGAGTTGTCTAAACCAAGCAGTGTGCACTGCAGCCAGAACTAATAGCATGGGTGTGCAAACCAAGAAGTGTGCACTTCAGCTGGAACTTATGGCAGGGGAGTTCAAACCAAACACTGTGCAGTGCAGCTGGAACTAATGCCAGGGAAGTACAAACCAAGCAGTGCACTGCAGCCAGAACTAATGGCAGGGGTGTTCAAACTAAGCAGTGTGTACTGGAACTGGAACCAATGAAAGGGTGAACAACCCAAGCAGTATGCACTGCAACTGGAAATAATGGCTGGGGTGTGTAAACCAAGCAGTGTGAACTGCTGCTAAAATTAATTGCATGGGTGTGCAATCCAAGCAGTATGCTCTGCAGCTGGAGCTAGTGGGTGTGCAAACCAAGCAGTGTGCAATTTAGCTGGAACTAATAGCAGCAGAGAGCAAACCCTGCAGTTGCACTGCAGCTGGACCAAATGGCAAGGGAGTACAAACCAAGCAGTGTGCACTGCAACTGGAAGTAATGAAAGGGTTTGCAATCCAAGCAGTATCCTCTGCATCTGGAATGAATGGCAGGGTTTGCAAACCAAGAAATGTTCACTGCAGCTGGAACTAATGGTAAAGTGTGTAAACCAAGCAGTGTGCATTGCAGCCAGAACTAATGGCAGGGCAGTGCAAACCAATCAGCATTTTCTGCAACCAGAATTAATGGCACAGGTGTGCAAACCAAGCAATATGCACTGCAGCTGGAAGTAATGGCAAGGGTGTGAAAACTAAGCATGAAAACTTCAGCTGGAACAAGTGGCAGGGGATCTGCAACCCAAGCAGTCTGCACTGCAGCTGGAACTGATACCATGGGTGTGCAAACCAAGCAGTGTGCACTGCAGCTGAAACTTATGGAAGGAGATTTCAAACCAAACACTGTGCACTGTAGCTGGAAATAATGGCAGTGAAGTACAAATCAAGCAGTGCACTACAGCCAGAACTAATGGCATGGGGTGTGCAAACCAAGCAATGTTCACTGCAGCTGGAACTAATGTCAGGGGTGTAAAACCAAGCAATGATCACTGCAGTAGGAATTAATGGCAGGGTTGTGCAAACCAAGCAGCATGCATTGCAGCTGGAAGTAATGGTAAGGGTTTGCAAACTAAGCAGTTCAAACTTCAGTTGGAACAAATGGCAGGGGTGTGTAAACCAAGCAATGTTCACTGCAGCTGGAACTAATGGCAGGGTTGGGCAAATTAAGCTGCGAGCATTGTATCTGGAACTAATGGCAGGGGTGTGCAAACCAAGCAGATGCACTGCAGCCAGAACTCATGGCAGAAGCTTGCAAACCAAGCAGTGTTCACTGCAGCTGGAACTAATGGCAGGGTGTGTCATGCATTGCACATTGCAGCCAGATCTAATAGCAGGTGGGTGCAAACTAAGCAGTCTGCACTGCAGGTGGAATTAATGGCAGGGGTGTGCAAACCAAGCCATGCTCACTGCAGCTGGAATTAATGGAAGGGTGTTCAAATCAAGCAGTATTTATTGCAGTTGGAACTAATGGTAGTGATGCAAATCAAGCAGTGCAAACTGCAGCCAGAAATAATGAAAGGGGAGTGAAAATCAAACAGTGCAACCTGCAGCTGGATCTAATAACAGGGGTGTGCAAACCAAGCAGTGTGCACTGCAACTGGAACTAATGAAAGGGTGTGCAATCCAAGCAGTATGCTCTGCAGCTGAAACTATTAGGAGGGATGTGCAAACCAAGCAGTGTGCAATTTAGTTGGCACAAATAGCAGGAGAGAACAAACCTTGCAGCTGCACTGCAGCTGTGTGCACTACAGACAGAACTAATGTCAGGGGTGTGCAAACCAAGCAATGTTTACTGCAGCTGAAACTAATACTAGTAGTGTGCAAACCAAGCAGTGTGCACTGCAGCCAGAAATAATGACAAGAGAGTGAAAACCAAGCAGTATGCTCTGCAGGTAATGGTAGAACTTTTCAAACCAATCAGTGTGCATGGCAGCTGGAAGTAGTGGCATGGATGTGCATCCAAACACTGTGCACTGCAGCCAGACCTAATGATAAGGGAGTTCAAACCAAGCAGTGAACACTTCAGCTTGAATGAATGGCAGGAGTTTGCAAACCAAATAGTGTGTAATGCAGCTAGAACTAATGGCAGGGGTGTGCAAATCAAGCCATGCAAACTGCAGCTGGAAGTAATGGCAGGGCTGTGCAAACCAAGCAGGGGAGTAGAATCGCAGCTGTATGCACTGCAACTGGATCTAATGACAAAGGTGAGCAACTGAAGAAATCTGAACTGCAATTGGAACTAATGAGAGGGCTGTGCAATCTAAGCTGTGCACACTGCAACTGGAACTAATGGCTGGGGTGTGCAAATCAAGTGGTGTGCACTGCAGCCAGAACTAATAGCATGGGTGTGCAAACCAAGCAGTGTGCACTTCAGCCAGAACTCATGGCAGGGTAGTTCAAACCAAACACTGTGCACTGCAGCTGGAACTAATGGCAGGGAAGTACAAACCAAGCTGGGTGTATATCATCATTTTGAATGTTAATTTCATTGAATACTAAAAGGCCGACACCAAATTATCGAACCACAAGTTGCCCGATTGTTGAAAATGATGAAAATGAAAACAACAAATGTTTATAGTTGGCCACATCACGTTTACTGGTGGTAAACATTACTAGGAGATTGTGTTATTGTTTGAAAGAATATATCTTACATTTAGAATAAAAGGTTAACTTAAGGAGATATATAATCATAAAGTTTTGTAGTAGAATACTGATATATGAAACCATAAAATATTATTAGTTGTATGTGTTCGCAGTTTTGCCTATAAATTAACAGTGTAACACATCATTTGTGTTTGTTCGACTTCATGTCAATGGTTAGGGCTTCACCTGTAGCTCCTGGAAGTCTAGGTACTTGCCATAAAACTGTGACATGTCAGAAAAATAGAGATATGTTAAACTTAGATGGGTATTTGTATACTTTAGAAAAGACAATCAAAGATAGGAAATATTGGTGCTGCAAGTATAAACAATCATTGAAATGCAAAGATAGAGCAATCAGTATAAAGCAGGTAGATGGAGAACATCTTTTAAAGTCAGTCTGTCATGCACACCCACCAGATGTAAGTGAAGTAGAACATTATGTAGCTTGTCACTAACTGAAAGAGACAGCTCGGTTAACTAGAACTACACTAGCATTAGTAGTGGATGAGATCATTGCCAGCACACCAGTAAAGAGTACTGTAAGCTTGCCTTCTAGGCATTCAATGTTGCAACAAGTAAATCGTGTGCAACATAGAAAGATGCTTAGTTATAAAATTGTGTCAACCCCTTTAAATGAAGTTAAAGCTACTAAGTGTACGAAGGAGAATTTGCAAGATTTATGTTCATCTAAATTATGGTTAATGGATGGAGTCTTTTTAACAAAGGGTCAACTATGTCAGCATCTGTATAGTGTACATGGGTTGATTTCATTTGGAGAGAATACTAAATGTCTACCACTTGTATATTGTTTAATGTCCAAGAAATCATACAAGTCATACAACTACTTATGGGAGTGCCTGCATGAGCTAATGTCATCACTTGATCTAGTGGCTAGAGTGGAATATATTCTATGTGACTTTGAGATGGCAGCTATTAAAAGCATGAGGCATAATTTTCATAAGTTAACTTCTAAAGGATGTCTCTTTCATTTCTCACAAGCTATCTGGTGAAAGGTACAGTCTCTAGGACTGTCTACATTGTATGGCAAGTGTGTACAATTTCAACAGTCTGCAAAGAAGTTAATAGCTCTGTCATTCCTGTGGGAGGATGAGGTTTTTAATACATTTAACTCTATTTGTGAGACATTTCCTGTTGAGGGGAAGCAGTTGTCATATTTTTCAGAGGTGTATGCTCTGGGATGTGTGTGTAAACAACGGACTAGGTCAGCACATGTTTCAAGATTTCCACCAGTGTTTCCTATTTCATTCCGGAATGTTTCTTGTTTAAATAATTTGTCCCTTCCATGTGCACAGAACTATGTTGAAGGCTGGCATCGCCATGTGAGATGTCTTTTAGGTAGGCGTATCTCAGATATCCCAGCTGTTCTTCATGTACTAATGTGTGAGCAAAACTGGGTTAATGAAGTAAGATTACAACCTCAATCTGGTTGACTGCCTTCACCTAAAAAACATAAAAGTGTTGAAAAGTAGGTCCGTATGCAAGCAGTTTTGAGTAAGAGGAATGATTATTCTGCAGCTGAATTCCTTCGAGCGATAGCTTTTGAAAGTTTGAAATTGAGATGAAAGTCTGAATGTACTACAAAAATTAAAGTCTTTTCCTACTTAGGTGTTGTTTGTTCACATACACATATATTTGGTATGTTCTGCACATTTACTTTGCACAGGGGAGACATGGGTGAAGTTTAGGTTGTTTATTTTGTTTGCTTATGCAGTAGGAACCAGGAGGTGGAGTTGGCCAACTATGGCAATTTGATATTTTGATTTTCATGGTTTTCAACAGCCAGGGAAGTTGTGGTTCAATATTTTGCTGTCAGCCTTTTAGTATTCGATGAAGTTAATGTTCAAAATGATGATGTAGAACCACCAAGCAGTGCACTCCAGCAAGAACTAATGGCAGGTGTGTTCAAACTAAAGCAGTGTGTACTGCAACTGGAAACAAGGAAAGGGTGTACACACCAAGCAGTATGCACTGCAACTTAATATAATGGCTGGGGTGTGCAAACGAAGCAGTGTGAACTGCGTCTGGAATTAATGGCATGTGTGTGCAGTCCAAGCAGTATGCTCTGCAACTGGAACTAATGGATGTGCAAACCAAGCAGTGTGAAATTTAGCTGGAACTAATAGCAGAAGAGAACAAACCCTGCAGTTGCACTGCAGCCAGATCTAATGGCAAGAGAGTTCAAACCAAGCAGTGTGCACTGCAGCCAGAACTAATGGCAGGGGTGTACAAATCAAGCAATGGTTCCTGCAACTGAAACTAACACTAGTAGTTTACTGTAGCTGAAACTAATATTTCAAACCAAGCAGTGTGCACTGCAGCCAGAACTAATGACAAGGAAGTGCAAACCAAGCAGTATGCTCTGCAGCTAATGGTAGGACTGTTCAAACCAATCAGTATGCACTGCAGCTGGAAATAGTGGAAGGGGTTTCCATCCAATCATTGCACATTGCAGCCAGAGCTAATGACAAGGGAGTGCAAATCAAGCAGTGTACACTCCAGCTTGAATGAATGGCAGGAGTTTGCAAACCAAATAGTGAATAGTGCAGCTAGATGTAATGGCAGGGGTATGCAAATCAAGCCATGGAAATTACAGCTTGAACTAATTTCAGTAGTGTGCAAACCAAGCAGCGTGAACTGCAGCTGGAACTAATGGCAAAATTGTGAAAACCTAGCGGTGTGGATTGCAGCCTGAAATAGTGGTAGGAAAGTGCAAACCAAGAAGTGTGCACTGCAGGTTGAGCTAATAGCTGGGATGTGCAACCAAGCAATGTTCAGTGTAGCGGGAAATAATGGCAGAAGTCTTCAAACCAAACAGTGTGCACTATATCCAGAACTGGAAGTAAATGGTGAGGTGTGCAAACCAAGCATTTTGTACTGCAGCTGGAAGTAATGGCAAGGCTGTGCTAACCAATTACTGTGAACCTCAGTTGGAACTACTAGCAAGGGTATGCACACCAAGCAGTCTGCAGTGCAGCTAGGAATAATGACTGGAGTTTGCAAATTAAACACTGTGCGCTGCAGATGGAACTAATGGCAGGGGTGTGCAAATCAGGCTTTGTGAACTGTAGCTGGAGCTCATGGTTGGGCTGTGTATGCCAAGCAGTTTTCTCTGCAGCTGGAGTTAATGCTGGACATGCACAAATCAAGCAATGTACACTGCAGCCAAATCTAATAGAATAGGGTGCAAATCAAGCAGTGTTAACTGCAGGTGTAACTAATGGCTGGGGTTTACAAACCAAAGCTGGGTTCACTGCAGCTAGCACTAATGGCAGGGTGTTCAAACTAAGCAGTGTTCAGTGCAGCTGGAATGAATTGCAAGGGTGCAAACAAAGCAGTGAGAATTGCAGCTGAAACTAATGGCAGAGTTGTACAAATGAAACATTGCACACTGCAGCTGGAACTAATGACAGGGGTGTGCACAACAAGTGGTGTGCAATTCAATTGGAACTGATGGATGGGTTGTGCAAACCAAACAGTGCGGAAGTAATACCAGGAGTTGCAAAACCAAGCAGTGTGCACTGCAACTGAAACTAATGACAAGAGAGAACAAAACAAGTAGTGTGCACTGCAGCTGGAACTAATGGCAGGGTTTGCAAACCAAGAAAGGTTCACTGCAGCTGGAACTAGTGGTTAGGTGTGTTAACCAAGCAGCGTGCATTGCAGCCAGAACTTATGGCAGGGGAGTGCAAACCAAGCAGCATTTTCTGCAACCAGAATTAATGACACAGGTGTGCTAACCCAGCAGTATACACTGTCGCTGGAAGTAATGTCAAGTGTGTGAAAACTAAGCATGAAAACTTCAACTGGAACAATTGGCAGGGGATCTGCAAGCCAAGCAGTCTGCACTGCAGCTGGAGCAAACGGTAGCAGTGTGCAAGTCAAATAGTGTGCACTGCAGCTGGAACTAACACCATGGGTGTGCAAATGAAGCAGTGTGCACTGCAGATGAAACTTATGGAAGGGGATTTCAAACCAAATACTGTGCACTACAGCTGGAACTAGTGGCAGAGAATTACAAACCAAGCAGTGCACTGGAGCCAGAACTAATGGAAGGGTTTTTCAAACCAAGCAGTGTTTACTGCAACTGGAAACAATGAAGGAGTGTGCAAACCAAGCAGTGTGAACTACAGCTGAAATTAATGGCATGGGTGTGCAATCCCAGCAGTATGCAATGCAGCTGGGAGTAATGGGTGTGCAAACCAAGCAGGGTGCAATTTCATTAGAATTAATAGCAGGAGAGAACAACCCCTGCAGGTGCACTACAGCAGGAACTAATGACAAAAGAGTACAAACCAAGCAGTGTGCACTACAGCCAGAACTAATGACAGGGGTGTGCAACACAAGGAAAGTTTACTACAGCTGAAACTAATACTTAGAGTTTCCAAACCAAGCAGTGAGCACTTCAGCCAGAACTGATGACAAGTGAGTGCAAACCAAACGTATGTCCTGCAGCTAATGGTAGAACTGTTTAAACCAATCAGTGTACACTGTAGCTGGAACTAGTGGCATGGGTGTACACCCATTATGCACTACAGCCACAGCTAATGACAGGGGAATCAAGCCAAGGAGTGAGCATTGCAGCTTGAATGAAAGGCATAGGTTTGCAAACCAAATAGTGTATAGTGCAGGTAGAAGTAATGGCAGGGTATGCAAATGAAGCCATGGAAACTGCAGCTGGAACTAATTTCAGGGGTGTACAAACCAAACACTGTGAACTGCAGCTGGAACTAATGGCAGAATGTTAAAAAACAAGCAGTGTGCATTGCAGCCTGAACTAGTAGTAGGGGAGTGCAAACCAAGTAGTGTGCACTACAGGTTGAGCCAATGGCTGGAATGTGCAAACCAAGCAATGTTCATTGCAGCTGGAAATAATGGCAGAGGTGTGCACTATATTCAGAACTAATAGCAGAGGATTTTCAACCAATCACTATGCTATGCATGTGGAAGTAAAGGGACAGGTGTGCAAATCAAGTATTCTGCACTGCAGCTGGAAGTAATAGCAGGGTTGTGCAAACCAAGCAGTGTGAACCTCAGCTGGAACTACTAGCAGGGGTCTACAAACCAAACAGTCTGCATTACAGATGGAAATAATGGCCGGAGTTTGCAAACTAAGCAGTGTTCACTGCAGCTAGAACTAATGGCAGGAGTATGCAAATCAAGCTGTGTGGACTGTAGCTGTAGCTCATGGTTGGGCTGTCTAAATCAGTATTCACTGCACCTGGAGTTAATGGTGGGGGTGTACAAATCAAGCAATGTACACTGCAGCCTAATCTAATAGAACAGGGTGAAAACCTAGCAGTGTGCACTGCGGGTGTAAGTAATGGCTGGGGTGTGCAAACCAAAACTGTGTTCATTGCAGCTAGAACTAATGGCAGGGTATTCAACTCAAGCAGTGTGCACTGCAGCTGGAACTAATGGCTGGGGTGTGCAAATCAAGCAGTGTTCACTGCAGCTGGAATTAATGCAGGGTTTTCAAACCAGGCAGTGTTCACTGCAGCTGAAACTAATGGCAGTGATGCAAATCAAGCAGTGCAAACTACAGCCAGAAATAATGAAAGGAGAGGGAAAATCAAGCAGTGCAGCCTGCAGCTAGACCTAATGACAGGAGTGTGCAAACCAAGCAGTGTGCACTGCAACTGGAACAATTGAAATGGTGTGCAATCAAAGCAGTATAATCTGCAGCTGGAACTATTAGGAGGGGTGTGGAAACAAAGCAGTTTGCAATTTAGTTGAAACAGATAGCAGGAGATAACAAACCCTGCAGTTTCACTGCAGCCAGGTGTAATGACAAGGGAGTAGAAACCAAGCAGTGTTCACTACAGATGGAAAAATGGCAGGGGTGTGCAAACCAAGCAATGTTTACTGCAGCTGAAACTAACAGTAGTAGTGTGCAAACCAAGCCGTGTGCTCTGCAACTAATGGTGCAACTGTGCAAACCAAGCAGTGTGCACTGCAGCTGGAACTAATGACTGGGCTGTGCATCCAAACATTGTGCACTGCAGCCAGAGCTAATGACAGTGGAGTTCAAACCAAGCAGTGTACACTTCAGCTTGAACAAATGGCAGGGATTTGCAAACCAAATAGTGTGTAGTGCAGCTGTGACTAATGACAGGGGTAGGCAGATCAAGCCATGAAAACTGCAGCTGGAATTAATGGCAGAGGTGCAAAAACCAAGCAGTGTGAACTGCAGCTGGCTGTAATGGCAGAATTGTGAAAACCAAGCAGTTTGCATTGCAGCTTGAACTAGTGGTAGAGGAGTGCAAACCAAGCAGTGTGCACTGTATCCAAACTAATGGCAGGGGATTGTCAACCAATCACTATGCTCTGCAGGTGGAAATAAAGGGAGAGGTGTATAAACCAAGCATTTTGCACTGCAGCTGGAAATAATGACAGAGCTGTGCAAAACAAGCAGGGGAGTAGAATCCGAGCTGTATGTACTGCAGTGGAAATAATGACAGGGTGAGCAAACCAAAAAGTCTGCACTGCAATTGGAGCTAATGAGACGTGTGTGCAATCTAAGCTATAAACACTGCAACTGGAACTAATAGATGGGTTGTCTAAATCAAGCAGTGTGCACTGCAGCCAGACGTAATAGCATGGGTGTGCAAACAAAGCAGTGTGCACGTCAGCTGGAACTTATGGCAGGGGAGTTCAAACCAACACTGTGCACTGCAGCTGCAACTAATGGGAGGGAAGTGCAAACCAAGCAGTGCACTGCAGCCAGAACTGATAGCAGGAGTGTTCAAACTAAGCAGTGTGCACTGGAACTGAAACCAATGAAAGGGTGTACAACTCAAGCAGAAAGTACTGCAACCAGAAATAATGGCTGGGGTGTGCAAACCAAGCAGTGGGAACTGCTGCTTAAATTAACAGCATGGGTGTGCAATTTAAGAAGAATGCTCTACAGCTGAAACTAATGGGTGTGGAAACTAACAGTGTGCAATTTAGCTGGAACTAAAAGCAGGAGAGAGCAAACCCTGCCATTGCACAGCAGCTGGACCAAATGGCAAGGGAGTACAAACCAAGCAGTGTGCACTGCAACTGGAACTAATAAAAGGGTGTGAAATCCAAGCAGTATGCTCTGTAGCTGGACCTATCAGGAGGGGTGTGCAAACCAAGCATTGTGCAATTTAGTTGGAACAAATAGCAGGAGAGAACAAACCCTGCAGTTGCACTGCAGCCAGACATAATGACAAGGGAGTACAAACCAAGCAGTGTGCACTACAGCCAGAACTAATGGCAGGGTTGTGCAAACCAAGCAATGTTTACTTCAGCTGAAACTAATACTAGTAGTTTGCAAACCAAACAATGTGCACTGCAGCAAGAACTAATTACAAGGGAATGCAAACCAATCAGTATGCTCGGCAGCTAATGGTGGAACTGTTCAAACCAGTGTGCACTTCAGGTGGAAGTAATGGTAAGGGTATGCAAACTAAGCAGTGAAAACTTCAGCTGGAACAAATGGCAGCGGGGTGTAAACCAAGCAGTGTACACTGCAACTGGAACTAATGGCAGGGCTGTGCAAATTAAACTGCATACACTGTATCTGGAACTAATGGCAGGGGTCTGCAAACATGCAGCCAGAACTCATGGCAGAAGCTTGCAAACCAAGCAGTGTTCACTGCAGCTGGAACTAATAGCAGGGCTTGTCATACATTGTACATTGCAGCCAGATCTAATAGCAGGTGGGTGCAAATTAAGCAGTCTACACTCCAGGTGGAACTAATGGCTCAGGTGTGCAAACCAAGCATTGCTCACTGCACCTGGAATTAATGGCAGGGTGTTCAAACCAAGCAGCATTAACTGCAGGTGGAACTAATGGCAGTGATGCAAATCAATCAGTGCAAACTGCAGCCATAAATAATGAAAGGGGGGGGTGAGTGCACTACAGCCAGAATTAATGGCAGGAGTGTACAAACAAAGCAATGTTTACTGCAGCTGAAACTAATACTAGTAGTTTGCAAAACAAACAGTGCACACTGTAGCAAGAACTATTGACAAAGGAGTGCAAACCAAGCAGTATGCTCTGCAGCTAATGGTGGAACTGTTCAAACCAAACAGTGTGAACTGCATCTGGAACTAATGGGAGAATTGTGGAAACCAAGCAGTGTGCATTGGAGTCTGAACTACTGGTAGAGGAGTGCAAACCAAGCAGTGTGCACTGCAGGCTGAACTAATAGCTGGTATGTGCAAACCAAGCAATATTCACTGCAACTGGAAATAATGGCATAGGTGTGCAAGCTGAACAGTGTGCACTGTATCCAGAACTAATGGCAGGGGATTGTTACTCAATCACTGTGCTCTGTAGGTGGACGTAAAGGGATAAGTGTGCAAACCAAGCATTTTGGACTGCAGCTGGAAGTAATGGCAGGGCTGTGCAAACCAAGCAGTGTGAACCTCAGCTGGAACTATTAGCAAGGGTCTGCAAACCAAGCAGTTTGCAGTGCAGCTGGAAATAATGGCAGGAGTTTGCAAATTAAGCAGTGTGCACTGCAGCTTCAACCAATGCAGGGATGTGCAAATCAAGCTGTGTGAAATGTAGCTGGATCTCATGTTTGGGCTGCCTAAATCAAGCAGTTTTCACTGCAGCTGGAGTTAATGGTGGGTGTGTACAAATCAGGCAATGTATACTTGAGCCAAGTCTAATACTACAGGGTGAAAACCAAACAGTGTGCAATACGAGTGTAACAAATTCTGGGATGTGCAAACCAAAGCTTTGTTTACTGTAGCTGGAACTAATGGCAGGGTGCTCAAACCAAGCAGTGTTCACTGCATCTGGAACTAATTGCAAGGGTGCAAACCAAGCAGTAAAACTGCAGCTGGAACTAATCACAGAGGTGTACAAATGAATCACTGCAAACTGCAGCTGGAACTAATGAAAGGGATGTGCACACCAAGTGGTGTGCAATGCAATTGGAACTAACGGATGGGTTGTGCAAACCAAACAGTTCAGAAGTAATAGCAGGAGTTGCAAAATCAAGCAGTGTGCAGTGCAGATGAAACTAATGACAAGAGAGAACAAACCAAGTAGTGTGCACTGCAATTGGAACTAATGCCAAGGGAGTACAAGTGAGGCAATGTGCACTGCAGCTGGAACTAATGGCAGAGGTTTGCAAATTAAGCAATGTTCACTGCAGCTGGAACTAATGTCAGGGGTGTGAAACCAAGCAATGCTCATTGCAGCTGGAATTAATGGCAGATGTGGGCAAACCAAGCAGTATGCACTGCAACTGTAAGTAATGGTAAGGGTGTGCAAATTAAGCAGTACAAACTTCAGCTAGTACAAATGGTAGAGGTGTGTAAATCAAGCAGTGTGCACTGTAGCTGGAACTAATGGCAAGGCTGTGCAAATTAAGCTGTGTGCACTGTATCTGGAACTAATGCCAAGGATGTTCAAACCAAGCACTGTGCACTGTAGCCAGAAATAATGGCAGAAGCTTGCAAACCAAGCAGTGTTCGCTGCAGCTGGAATTAATGGCAGGTCATGTCATACATTGCACTTGCAGCCAGAACTAATCGCAGGTTGGTGAAAACTAAGCAGTCTGCACTGCAGATGGAAATAGTGGCTCAGGTGTGCAAACCAAGCAGTGCTCACTGCAGCTGGAATTATTGGCAGGGTGCTCAAACCAAAAGGTATTCACTGCAGCTGCAACTAATGTCAGTGATGCAAATCAAGCAGTGCAAACTTCAGCCAGAAATAATGAAAGGGGAATGAAAATCAAGCAGTGCAACCTGCAGTTGGAACTAATGACAGGGGCATGAAAAACAACGCAGTCAGCACTGCAACTGGAATTAATGAAAGAGTGTGCAATCCAAGCAGTATGGTCTGCAGCTGGAACTATTAGTAGGGGTGTGCAAACCAAGCAGAGTGCAATTTAGCTGAGACTAATAGCAGGAGAGAACAAACCCTGCAGTTGCACTGCAGCCAGACCTAATGGCAAGGGAGTACAAACTAACCAGTGTACACTACAGCTGGAGCTAATGGCAAGGGTGAGCAAACCAAGCAATGTTTACTGCTAATGGTAAAACTGTTCAAATCAATCAGTGTACACTGCAGCTGGAACTAGTGGCAGGGGTCTGCATCCAATCACTGTGCACTGCACCCAGAGCTATTGACAGTGGAGTGCAAGCCAGGCAGTGTACACTCCAGCTTGAATGAATGAGAGATGTTTGCAAACTCAGTAGTATGTAGTGCAACTAGAATTAATGGCAGGATTATGAAAATCAAGCCATGCAATCTGAAGCTGGAACAAATGGTAGGGGTGTGCAAACCAAACAGTGTGAACTGCAGCTGTAACTAATGGCATGGGTCTGCAAACCAAACAGTATGATGTGCAGCTGGTACTAATGGCAGTGGCGTGCAAACCAAGTAGTATGCATTGGAACTAAAATTGATGACAGGGGAGTGCATATCAGTGTTCACTGCAGATAGAACTAATAGTAAGGGATGCAAACTAAACAGTGTGCACTGCAAACAGAAGTAATAGCAGGAGGTGCAAAACCAAGCAGTGTGCACTGCAGCTGAAACAAATGACAAGAGAGAACAAACCAAGTAGCGTGCACTGCAACTGAAACTAATGGCAAGGGAGTACAAGCTGTGTTGGAACTAATGGCAGGGTTTTGCAAACAAGGAAATGTTCACTGCAGCTGGAACTAATGTTAAGGTGTGTAAACCAAGCAGTGTGCACTGCAGCTGGAACTAATGGCAGGGGTTTGCAAACCAAGAAATGTTCACTCCAGCTGGAACTAATGTTAAGGTGTGTAAACCAATCAGTGTGCCCTGCAGCCATAACTAATGGCAGGGTAGTGCAAACCAATCAGCATATTCTGCAACGAGAATTAATGGCAGAGGATCACAAACCAAGCGGTATGCACTGCAACTGGAAGTAATAGCAAGCATGTGAAAACTAAGCATGAAAACTTCAACTGGAGCAAATGGCAGTGGATCTGCAACAGAAGAAGTTTACACTGCAGCTGGAACAAATGGTAGCAATGTGCAAACCAAGCAGTGTGCACTACAGCCAGAACATATGGCAGGGTGTGCAAACCAAGCAATGTTTACTGCAGCTGAAACTAATACTAGTAGATTACAAGCCAAGCAGTGCGCACTGCAGCCAGAATTAATGACAAGGAAGTGCAAACCAAGCAGTATGTTCTGCAGCTAATGGTAGAACTGTACAAACCAATCAGTGTGCACTGCAGCTGGAAATAGTGGCAGGGGTGGGTATCCAATCATTGCAGACAGAACCAATTACAGGGGAGTGCAACTAAGCAATGTACACTGCAGCTTGAATGAATTACAGGGGTTTGGAAAACAAATAGTGTGTTGTGCAGCTAGAACTAATGGCAGGGGTATGCAAATTAAGCCATGTAAACTACAACTGGAACTAATGGCAAGGGTATGCAAACCAAGCAGTTTGAACTGCAGCTGTAACTAATGGCAGAATTGTGAAAACCAAGCAGTGTACATTCCAGGCTGCACTAGTGGTAGAGGAGTGAAAACAGGCAGTGTGCACTGCAAGTGTGCTAATAGCTGGGATGTGCAAACCAAGAAATATTTGCTGGAGCTGGAAATAATGGCAGAGGTGTGCAAACCAAGCAGTGTGTTCTGTATCCAGAACTAATGGTAGGGGATTGTCAACAAATCATTATGCTCTGCAGGTGGAAGTAAAGGGAGAGGTGTGCAAACCAAGCATTTAGCACTGCAGTGGGAAGCATTGGCAGGGGTCTGCAAATGAAGCAGTGTGCACTGCAGTTGGAACAATAGCAGGGGTGGAAAAATCAAGCTGTTTGGACTGTAGATATAGCTCATTGTCAGGCTGTCTAAACCAAGCAGTTTTCACTTCAGCTGGAGGTAATGGCGTGAGTGTACAAATTAAGCAACATACACTGCAGCCAAATCTAATAGAACAGGATGCACCCCAAGCAGTGTGCACTGTGGGTGTAGCTGGTTATAACTAATGGCTGTGGTGTGCAAACCAAAGCAGTGTTCACTGCAGCTAGAACTAATGGCAGGGCATTCATAACAAGCAGTGTTCACTGAAGCTGGAACTAATTGCAAGGGTGCCAACCAAGCAGTGAAAACTGCAGCTGAAAATAATGGCAGAGGTGTGTGAATGAAGCACTGCAAATTGCAGCTGGAACTAATAACAGGGGTGTGGACACCAAATGGTGTGCAATGTGATTGGAACTAATGGATGGGTTGTGCAAAGCAAACAGTGTGAACTATACTTGGAGCTAATGGCATGGGTCTGCAAACCAAGCAGTATGCTGTGCAGCTGGTATTAATTGAAGTGGCGTGCAAACCAAGTAGTATGCAATGCAACTAAAACTGAAGACACGGGAGTGCATACCACTGTGCAATGCAGATAGAACTAATGGTAATGGATGCAAACCAAACGGTGTGCACTGCAAATGGAAGTAAGAGCAGGAGATGCTTAACAAAGCAGTGTGCACTGCAGCTGAAACTAATGACAAGAGAGAACAAACCAAGTAGCATGCACTGCAACTGGAACTAATGGCAAGGAAGTACAAGCCAAGCAGTCTGCACTGCAGCTGGAACTAAAGGCAGGGCTTTGAAAACCAGGAAATATTCACTGCAGCTGGAACTAATGTTAAGGTGTGTAAACCAATTAGTGTGCATTGCAGCCGTAACTAATGGCAGGGTAGTGCAAACCAATCTGCATTTTCTGCAACCAAAATTAATGGCATAGGTTTGCTAGCACTATGCACTTCAGCTGGAAGTAATGCCAAGTGTAGGAAAGCTAAGCATGAAAACTTCAACTAGAGCAAATGACAGTGGATCTGCAACCCAAGCAATTTGCACTGCAGCTGGAACAAATGGTAGCAGTGTGCAAACCAAGCAGTGTGAAGTGCAGCTGGAATTAACACCGTGGGTGTGCAAACCAAGCAGTGTCCACTGCAGCTGGAACTTATGGCAGTGGGTTTTCAAACCAAACACTGTGCACTGCAGCTGGAAATAATGGCAGGGAAGTGCAAATCAAGTAGTGTAATACATCCAGAACTAATGGCATGGGGTGTGCAAACCAAGCATTGTTCACTGCAGCTGGAACCAATGTCAGGAGTGTGAAACAAAGCAGTGTGCATTGCAGCCATAACTAATGGCAGGGTAGTGCAAACCAATCAGTATTTCTGCAACCAAAAATAATAGCAGAGGTTTGCAAGCACTATGCACTGCAGCTGGAAGTAATGCCAAGTGTGTGAAAACTAAGCATGAAAACTTCAACTAGAACAAATGGAGGGGGGTCTGCAACCCAAGCAATTTGCACTGCAGCTGGAACAAATGGTAGCAGTGTGCAAACGAACCAGTGTGCACTGCAACTGGAATTAATACCATGGTTGCACAAACCAAGCAGTGTGCACTGCAGCCAGAACTTATAGCAGAGTTATTTCAAACCAAACACTGTGCACTACAGGTAGAATTAATGGCAGGGAAGTACAAACCAAGTAGTATAATACATCCAGGACCAATGGCATGGGGTGTGTAAACCAAGCATTGTTCACTGCAGCTGGAACCAATGTCAGGAGTGTGAAACCAAGTGATTTTCACAGCAGCCAGAATTAAAGTCAGAGGTGTGCAAAACAAGCAGTATGTACTGCAACTGGAACTAATGGTATGAGTGTGCAAATCTAGCTGTGTAGACAGTAGCTGGAGCTCATGGTCAGGCTGTGTAAATCAAGCCGTTTTCACTGCAGCTGAAGTTAATGGCAGTAGTGTACAAATCAAGCAATGTACACTGCAGCCAAATCTAATAGTACAGGGTGCACCCCTAGCAGTGTCCACTGTGGGTATGATGAGTGGCTGGGCTGGGCAAACCAAAGCTGTGTTCACTGCAGCTAGAAGTATTGTCAGGGCTTTCATACCAAGCAGTGTTCACTGCAGCTGGAACTAATTATGAGGGTGCAAACTAAGCAGAGAAAACTGCAACTGGAACTAATGACAGGCGTGTGCACACCAAGTTGTGTGCAATGCAATTGGAACTAATGGATGGGTTGTGCAAACCAAACAGTGTCAACTGCACCTGGAGCTAATGGCATGGGTCTGCAAATCAACAAGTATGCTGTGCAGCTGGTACTAATGAACGTGCAAACCAAGTAGTATGGATTGCAACTGAAATTGATGACAGGGGAGTGCAAACCAGTGTTCACTGCAGCCAGAACTAATGGTAAAGGATGCAAACAAAACAGTGTGCACAGCAACTGGAAGTAATATCAAGGGTTTGCAAACCAAGAAATGTTCACTAAAGCCGGAACTTATGTTATGGTGTGTAAACCAATCAGTGTTCCCTGCAGCCATAACTAATGGCAGAGGATTGCACACCAAGCAGTATGCACTGCAGCTAGAATTAATAGCAAGCGTGTGAAAACTGAACATGAAAACTTCAACTGGAACAAATGGCAAGGGATCTGCAACAGAAGAAGTCTGCACTGCAGCTTGAACAAATGGTAGCAGTATGCAAACCAAGCAGTGTCCACTACAGATGGAATTAATACCATGGGTGTGCAAACCAAGCAGTGTGCACTGCAGCTGGACATTACAGCAGGTTTTTTTTCAAACCAAACAATGTGCACTGCAGCTAGAAATAATAGCTGGGAAGTACAGACCAAATAGTGTACTACAACCATAACTAATAACACGGGGAGTGCAAACCAAGCATTGTTCACTGCAGCTGGAACTAATGTCAAAGGTGTGAAACCAAGCTATGCTCACTGCAGCAGGAATTAATGGCAAAGGTGTGCAAACCAAGCAGTATGCACTGCAGCTGGAACTAAGGTAAGTATGTACAAACAAAGCAGTGTGCACTGGAACTGTAAGTAATGGCTGGGGTGTGCAAACCAAGCAGTGTGAACTGCAGCTGGAATTAATGGCATGTGTGTGCAATCTAAGCAGTATGCTCTGCAGCTGGAACTAATGGGTGTGGAAACCAAGCAGTGTGCAATTTAACTGGAAGAAATAGCAGGAGAGAACAAAACCTAATCTAAAGGGAGTACATACCAAGCAGTGTGCACTACAGCCAAAACTTCTGGAAGGGTGTGCAAACCAAACAATGTTTACGGCAGCTTAAACTAATTCTAGAAGTTTGAAAACCAAGCAGTGTGCACTGCAGCCAGAATTAATTACAAATGAGTGCAAACTAAGCAGTATGATCTGCAACTAATGGTAGAACTGTGCAAACCAATCAGTGTGCACTGCAGCTTGAATGAATGGCAGAGGTTTGGAAACCAAATAGTGTGTTGTGCAGCTAGAACTAATGGCAGGGGTATGCAAATCAAGCCATGCAAACTGCAGCTGGAACTAATGGCAGGGGTGTGCAAACCAAGAAGTTTGAACTGCAGTTGGAACTAATGGCAGATTTGTGAAAACAAAGCAATGTGCATTCCAGGCTGAACTTGTGGTAGAGGAGTGTAGCTGGTTGTAAATAATGTCTGGGGTGTGCAAACCAAAGCTGTGTTCACTGCAGCTAGAACTAATGCAGGGCGTTCATAACAGGCAGTGTTCACTGCAGCTGGAACTAATTTCATGGGTGAAAACCAAGCTGTGAAAATGACAGCTGGAAATAATGGCAGAGGTGTGCAAATGAAGCACTGCAAATTGCAGCTTGAACTGATAACAGAGGTGTGAACACCAAATGGTGTGCATTGCAATTGGAACTAATGGATGAGTTGTGCATACCAAACAGTGCAAACTGCACCTGGAGCTAAGGGCATGGGTCTGCAAACCAAGCAGTATTCTGTGCAGCTGGTACTAATGGCAGTGGTGTGCAAACCAAGTAGTATGCATTGAAACTAAAACTGATGACAGGGGAGTGCATACCACTGTGCACTGCAGACAGAACTAATGGTAAGGGATGCAAACCAAACAGTGTGAACTGCAAACGGAAGTAATAGCAGGAGGAGCAAAACCAAGCAGTGTGCACTGCAGCTGAAACTAATGATAGAGTGGCGGGAGTGTACAAATCAAGCAATGTTCACAGCAGCCAAATCTAATAGTCAGGATGCACACTAAGCAGTGTACACTGTGGGTGTATCTAATGGCTGGGGTGTGCAAACCAAAGCTGTGTTCACTGCATCTAGAAGTAATGGCATGTTTTTCATACTAAGCAGTGCTCACTGCAGCTGAAATTAATTGCAAGGGTGCAAACCAAGCAGAGTGCACTGCAGCTGGAACTAATGACATAGGTGTGCATACCAACCAATGTATACTGCAGGTGGAACTAATGGCAGAGGAGTAACAAGAAAGCAGTATTTGGTGCAGTTGTAACTAATGACAGAGCTGTGCAAACCAAGCAGTGTGCACTGCAATTGGACCTAATGAGAGGGGTGTACAATCCAAGCGGTATGTACTGCAACTGCAGCTAATGGCTGGAATGTGCAAACCAACACTCTGCACTGCAGTTGGAACTAATGACAGGGGTGTAAAAACCAAGTAGTGAGTACTACATCTGGAACTAATATCAGATGTGCAAACCAAGCAGTGTGCACTGCAGCTGTTATTAATAGCAGGGAAGTGAAAACCAAGCAATGTGCACTGGAGACAACACTAATAGCAGGGGAGTATAAACCAAGAAGTCTGCATTGCAATGGGAACTAATGACAGGGGTGTACACACCAAGCAGTATATACTGCAGGTGGAACTAATCATATGGAGGATGCATCAAGCAATATACTCTTCAACTGGAACTAATGGCTGGAGTGGACAAGCTAAGCATTGTGCACTGCAGCTGGAACTAATATCATGGTTCTGTAAACCAAGCAGTGTAGACTGCAGCTGGAACTCATGGCAAGGGAGTTCAAACCAAACAATGTGCACTGCAACTGGGACTAATGGCAGGGAAGTAAAAACCAAGCAGTGCCCTGCAGCCAGAACTAATGGCAGGGGTGTGAAAACCAAGCAGTGTGCACAGCAGGTGGATCTAATAGCTGGGGTGTGCTAACCAAGCAATGTTCATTGTGGCTGGAACTAACATCAGGAATGTGCAAACCAAGCAATGTGCTCTGCAGCCAGAGCTAGTGGCAGGGAGTGCACACTAATCAGTGTGCTCTGTAGCTGGAATTTATGGCAGAGATATGCAAACCAAGCAGTATATACCTCAGCTGGAAGTAATGGCAAGAGTGTGTCAACTAAGCAGTGTAAACTTCAGCTAGACCTGGCAGGGGTCTGCAAGTATAGAAGTCTGCACTGCAGCTGAAACTAACAGCAGGGGTGTGCAAACCAAACAGTGTGCCCTCCACTTGGATCTAACGGCAGGCGTGTGCAAATCATGCAGAGTGCACTGAAGCCAGATCTAATAACAGGGGTGCAAACCAAGCAGTGTGTACTGCAGGTGGAACTAATGGCTGGGCTGTGCAAACCAAGCAGTCTTCACTGCAGCCTGAATGGATGGCAGGATGTTCATATGAAGCCGTGTTTACTGCAGCTTAAACAAATTGCAAGGGTGCAAACCAAGCAGAATGCACTGCAGCTGGAACTAATGACATGGGTGTGCATGCCATCCAATGTGTACTGCAGGTGGAACTAATGACAGGGGAGTAAAAAGAAAGCAGTATTTGGTGCAACTGTAACTAATGACAGAGTTGTGCAAACCAAGCAGTGTGCACTGCAATTGGACCTAATGAGAGGGGTGTACAATCCAAGCAGTATGTGCTGCAACTGGAACTAATGGCTGGAATGTGCAAATCAGCACTCTGCACTGCAGCTGGAACTAATGACAGGGGTGTAAAAACCAAGCAGTGAGTACTACACCTGGAACTAATGGCAGACATGTGCAAACCAAGCAGTGTGCACTGTAGCTGTTATTAATAGCAGGGAAGTGAAAACCGAGCAATGTGCACTGGAGCCAACACTAATAGTGAAGGAGTACAAACCAAACAATCTGCATTGCAATGGGAACTAATGACAGGGGTATACACACCAAGCAGTATGTACTGCAGGTGGAACTAATCATATGGAGGATACATCAAGCAGTATACTTTCCAACTGGAACTAATGGCTGGGGTGGACAAGCTAAGCATTGTGCACTGCAGCTGGAACTAATATCATGGTTCTGTAAACCAAGCAGTGTGGACTGCAGCTGGAACTCATGGTAAGGGAGTTCAAACCAAACAATGTGCACTGCAACTGAGACTAATGGCAGGAAAGTACAAACCAAGCAGTGCCCTGCAGCCAGAACTAATGGCAGGGGTGTGAAAACCAAGCAGTGTGCACATCAGGTGGAACTGATAGCTGGGGTGTGCTAACCAAGCAATGTTCATTATGGCTGGAATTAACGTCAGGGATGTGCAAACCAAGCAGTGTGCTCTGCGACCAGAGCTAGTGGCAGGGAATGCACACTAATCAGTGTGCTCTGTAACTGAAACTTATGGCAGAGATGTGCAAACCAAGCAGTATACCCTCCAGCTGGTAGTAATGGCAAGAGTGTATCAACTAAGCAGTGTGAACTTCAGCTAGACCTGGCAGGGGTCTGCAAGTATAGAAGTCTGCACTGCAGCTGAAACTAACAGCAGGGGTGTGGAAACCAAACAGTGTGCACTCCACTTGGAACTAACAGCAGGAGTGTGCAAATCATCATGAGTGCATTGAAGCCAGGTCTAATAACAGGGGATGCAAACCAAGCAGTGTACACTGCAGGTGGAACTAATGGCTGGGGTGTGCAAACCAAGCAGTCTTCACTGCAGCCTGAACTGATGGCAGGATGTTCATATGAAGCCATGTTCACTGCAGCTGGAACTAATGGCAGGGGTGCAAACCAAGCAGTGTGAGCTGCAGCCAGAAATAATTGCTGGGATGTGAACACCAAGCAGCATTCACTGCAATTGGATCTAGTGGCAGGGCTATGCAAACAAACAGTGCGAACTGCAGTTGGAACTAATGGAGAGGTGTGCAAACCAAGCAGTGTAACCTGCAGCAGGAACTAATGAAAGGGATGTGAAAATCAAGCATAGCAACCTGCAGCTGGACCTAATGAGAAGGGTGTGCAATCCTAACACTATGCACTGCAACTGGAACTAATGGCTGGAATGTGCAAACCAAGCAGTCTGCACTGCAGCTGGAACTAATGGCAGGGGGGTAAAAACTAAGCAGTGAGTACTACATCTGGAAGTAATGGCAGATGTGTGCAAACCAAGCAGTGTGTACTGCAGCTGTTGTTAACAGGGAAGTGAAAACTTAGCAATGTGCACTGGATCCAAAATTAATAGCAGGGGAGTACAAAGCAAGTAGTCTGCATTGCAATTGGAACTAATGACAGTGGTGTACACACCAGGTAGTATGTACTGCAGGTGGAACTAATGACTGGGAGGAGAAATCAAGCAGTATACTCTTAAACTGGAACTAATGGCTGGGGTGGACAAGCTAAGCATTGTGTACTGCAGCTGGAACTAACAGCATGGTTCTGTAAACCAAGCAGTGTGGCAGGGAGTGCTTACTAATCAGTGTGCTCTGTGGCTGGAATTAATGGCAGAGATTTGCAAACCAAGCAGTATAAACTCCAGCTTGAAGTAATGGCAAGGGTGTGACAACTAAGCAGTGTGACCTTCAGCTAGACCTGGCAGGGGTCTGCAAGTATAGCACTCTGCACTGCAGCAGAAGCTAACAGCAGGAGCGTGCAAACCAAGCTGTGTGCACTGCAACTGGAACTAATGGCTGTGATGTGCAAACCAAGAAGTGCGAATTGCAGCTGGAACTATAGGCATGGGTGTGCAATCCAAGCAGTATGCTTTGCAGCTGGAACTAATGATAGGGTAGTGTAAACCAAGTAGTTTGCACTGCCATGGGAACTGATGACTGGGGTGTACAAGTCAAGCAATGTGCTCTGCAGTGTGAACTAATAACAGGGTGTGCAAACCAAGCAGTGTATAATGCACCTGAAATTACTGGCAAGAGAGAGGAAACCAAGCAGTGACCTCTGCATGTGGAACTAATGGCAGGGGTGTGCAAACCAATCAGTGTGCACTGCATCTGGAACAAATGCCAAGGGTTTGGAAACCAAGCAATGTGTGGTGGAGCTGGTACTTATAGCAGGGGAGTAAAAAACAAGCAGTGTGTATTGCAATTGGAACTAATGACAGCTGTGTACAAATAAAGCAGTGTGTACAGCAGGTGGAACTAAAGGCAAGGAAGTTGAAACCAAGCAGTATGCATTGCAACTGGAACTAATTTCTGGGGTGGGCAAACCAAGCATTGTGCACTGCAGCCAGAACTAACAGCAAGAGGTGCAAACAAAATGTGTGCCCTGCACCCAGAACTTATGGCAGGGGAGTTCAAACCAAACATCATGTACTGTAGCTGGACCTAATTGCAAGGAAGTACAAGCAAAGCTGTGAAATGCAGCTGGAACTAATGGCATGGGTGTGCAAACCAAGCAGTGTGCACTGCAGGTGGAACTAATAGATGGGGTATGCACATCAATCAATAGGTTCTGCAGTCAGAATCAATAGAAGAGGTGTGCACACCAAGCAGTATGCATTGCAGCTGGTAGTAAAGGCAAGGGTGTGCAAACTAAGCAGTGAAAACTTCAGCTGGAACTAATGGCAGGGGTCTATAAGAAAATCAGTCTGCACTGCAGCTAGAACTAATGGCAGGTGTGTGAAAACTAAGCAGTGAGCACTATATCTGGACCTAATGGCAGGGGTGTGTAAATCATGCAGTGCACACTGTAGCTGTTATTAATGGCTGGGAAATGAACACGGAGCAATGTACACTGGAGCAAATCTAATATCAAGGGAGAACAAACCAATCAGTGTGCATTGCAACTCAAACTAATGCAGGGGTGTACACACCTAGCAGTATGTACTGCAGGTGAACAAATGCAGTGAAGTAGAAATTAAGCAGTATGGACTGCAACTGGATATAATGGCTGGGTGAACAAGCTAAGCATTGCGCATTGCAGCTGGAACTAATAGTATGGCTCTACAAACCAAGCAGTGTGCACCACAGCTGGAACTAATGGCAGGAGAGTACAAGCAAAGCGTTGTGCTCTGCAGCTGGAACTAATGCCATGGGTGTTCAAACTAAGCAGTATACTCAGCAGCTGGAAGTAATGGCATGAGAGTGCAAACCAAGCTGTGTGCACTGCAGCAGGGACTAACAACATGGGTGGCATACCAACCAATGTGTTCTGTAGGTGGAACTAATGGCATGCGTGTACAAAACAAGCAGTGTGCAGTGCAACTGGGACTAATGACAGGGCTGTGCAAACCAAGCAGTGTGCCCTGTAACTGGAAGTAATGACAGGGGTGTGCAATCCATGCAGTGTGAACTGCAACTGGAACTAATGGCTGGAATGTGCAAACCAAACAGTGTCCAATGCAGCCAGCACAAATAGCAGGGAGTGAAAACCAAACAAGTGCACTGCAGATAGAACTTATGGCAGGAGAGTTCAAACAAAACACTGTGTGCTGCAGCTGGAACTAATTCCAGGGAAGTACAAACTAAGTAGTGAACTGCAGCTGGAACTAATTCTAGGAGTGTGCCAACCAAGCAGTATGCACTGCAGCTGTTACTAATGGCAAGGGAGTGCAAACTAAGCATCATGAACTTCAGCTGGAACTAATGGCAAGGGTCTACAAGAAAAGCAGTCTGCACTGCAGCTGGAACTAATGGCAGGGATGTGAAAACCAAGCAGTGAGCACTACATTTGGAAATAATGGCAGGGGTGTGCAAACCAAGCAGTGCGCACTGCATCTGTTATTAATGACAGGGAAGTGAAAACCAAACAATGTGCACTGGAGCTGAAACTCACAACAGGGAGTACAAACTAAGCAGTGTGCATTGCAACTAGAACTAATGACATGGGTGTATACACCAAGCAGTATGTACTGCAAGAGGAACAAATGACAGGGGAATAAAACTCAAGCAGTGTGCACTGTGACCAGAAATAAGGGTTTTGGTGGACAAGCTAAGCATTGTGCACTGCAGCTGGAACTGATAGCATGTTTCTGCAAACCAAGCAGTGTGCAGTCCAGCTGGAATTAATAACACGAGAGTGCAAACCAAGCAGAGTGCTCTGCAGCTGGAACTAATGCCATGGGTGTTCAATCTAAACAGTATGCTCTGCAGCTGGAAGTGATAGCAAAGGAGTGCAAACTAAGCAGTGTGCTCTGCAGCTGGAACTAATGCCATGGGTTTTCAAGCTAACAGTATGCTCTGCAGCTGGAAGTAATGACAGGGGAATGCAAATCAAGCAGTGTGTACTGCAGGTGGAAATAATTACAAAGGAGTTAAAACCAAGCAGTATGCCTTGCAACTGGAACTAACTTCTGGGGTTGGGAAACCAAGCATTGTGCACTGCAGCCAGAACTAATAGAGGGGCTGCAAACCACATGTGTGCACTGCAGCCAGAACTTATGCCAGGGGAGTTCAAACCAAACACTGTGCACTGCAGCTGGCACTAATTGCAGGAAGTACAAATCAAGCAGTGAACTCCAGCTGGAAATAATGGCAGGGGTGTGCAAACTAAACAGTATGCACTGCAGGTGCAACTAAAAGACGGGGTGTGAAAATCAGTCGATATGCACTGAAGCCAAAATTAATGGAAGAGGTGTGCTAACCAAACATTATGCACTACAGCAGGTAGTAATGTCAAAGGCATGCAAACTAAGCAGTGCAAACTTCAGTTGGAACTAACGGCAGGGATCAACAAGAAAAGCAGTTTGCACTGCAGCTGGACCCAATGACAAGAGTGTGCAAACCAAGCAGTGTGCACTGCAGCTGTTATTAATGGCAGGGAAATAAAAACTGAGCAATGTGCACTGGAGCTGAAACTAACAACAGGGGAGTACAACCCAAGCAGAGTGCATTGCAACTGGAACTAATGACAGGGTTGTATACACCAAGCAGTATGTATTGCAGGTGGAACAAATGACAGAGGAGTAGAAATCAAGCAGTATGCACTGCAACCAGAAATAATGGTTGGAGTGGACAAGCTAACCATTGTGCACTATAGCTGGAACTAATAGCATGGTTATGCAAACCAAGCAGTGTGCTCTGCAGCTAGACCTAATGCTATGGGTATTCAAACAAACAGTATGTTCTGCAGCTGGACGTAATGGCAGGGGAGTGCAAACCAAGCAGCATGCTCTGCAGCTGGAACTAATGCCATGGGTGCTCAAACTAAGCAGTATGCTCTGCAGCTAGAAATTATGTCAGGGGGTGCAAACTAAGCAGTGTTCAATGCAGCTGGAACAAATGACATGGGTGTGCTACCAACCAATGTGTGTTGCAGGTGGAACTAATGGCAGGAGAGTAAATAAAAGCAGTATGCAGTGCAACTGGAATGAATGACAGGGTTGTGCAAACCAAACAGTGTGCACTGCAATTGGAACTAATGACAGGGGTATGCAATTCAAGCAATATGCACTGCAACTGGAACTAATGACTGGAATGTGCATACCAAACACTGTGCAATGCAGCCAGAAGTTATAGCAGGTGGTGCAAAACAAATGTGTGCACTGCAGCCAGAACGTATGGCAGGGAAGTTCAAACCAAACACTGTGTGCTGCAGTTGGAACTAGTTGCAAGGAACTACAAACCAACTAGTGATCTGCAGCTGGAACTAATGTTAGGGGTGTGCAAACCAAGCAGTGTGCTCTGCAGCCAGAATTAATGGAAGAGGTGTACTAACCAAGCAGTATGCACTGCATCTGTTATTAATGGCAGGGAAATGAAAACCATGCAAAGTGCAATGGAGATGAAACTAACAACACGGTAGTACAGGCCAAGCAGTGAGCATTGCATCTGGAACTAATGACAGTGGTGTACACACCAAGCAGTATGTTCTACAGGTGGAACAAATGACAGGGAAGTAGAAATCAAGCAGTATGCACTGTGACCGGAAATAATGGCTGGGGTGCACAAGCTAAGCATTGTATACTGCAGCTTAAACTAATAGCATGGTTCTGCAACCCAAGCAGTGTACACTGCAGCTGGAACTAATGGCAGGAGAGCACAAACCAAGCAGTGTGCTCTGCAGCCAGAATTAATGGAAGAGGTGTATAACCCAAGCAGTATGCACTGCATCAGTTAGTAATTGTAAGGGTGTGCAAACTAAGCAGTGTGAACTTCAGCTAGAACTAATGTCAGGGTTCTACAAGAAAAACAGTCTGCACTGCAGCTGGAACTAATGGCAGGGGAGTGCAAACTAAGCAGAGTGCACTGCAGCTGGAACTAATGACATAGGTGTGCATAACAACCAATGTGTACTGCACATAGAACTAATGGCAGGGGAGTAAAAAACAAGCAGTGGGTACTACATTTGAAACTAATGGCAGACATGTGCAAACCAAGCAGTGTGCACTGCAGAACTAATGTCAGGGGTCTACAAGAAAAGCAGTCTGCACTGAAGCCAAAACTAATAACAGGAGAGTACAAACCAAGCAGTCTGCATTGCAATGTGAACTAATGATAGGGGTGTAAACACCAGGCAGTATGTACTGCAGGTAGAACAAATGATATGGAGGATACATAAAGCAGTATACTCTTCAACTGGAACAAATGGCTGGGGTGGACAAGCTAACCATTGTGCACTGCAGCTGGAGCTAATATGGCTCTGTAAACCAAGCAGTGTGGACTGCAGCTGGAACACATGACAAGGGACTTCAAACCAAACAATGTGCACTGCAACTGGAGCTAATGGCAGTGAAGTACAAACCAAACAGCACACTGCAGCTAGAACTAATGGCAGGGGTGTGAAAACTAAGCAGTGTGCACAGCAGGTGGAACTAATAGCTGGGGTGTGCTAACCAAGCAATGTTCACTGTGGCTGGAACTAATGTCAGGGATGTGCAAACCAAGCAGTGTGGTCTGCAGCCAGAGCTAGTGGCAGGGAGTGAGCACTAATCAGTTTGCTCAGCAGCTGGACTTAATCCCATTGATGTGCAAACCAAGCAGTATACACTGCAGCTGGAAGTAATGGCAAGGGTGTGTCAACTAAGCAGTGTGAACTTCAGCTAGACCTGGCAGGAGTCTGCAAGTATAGCTGTCTGCTAACAGCAGGGGAATGCAAACCAAATAGTGTGCACTCCACCTGGAACAAATGGCAGGGGTGTGCAAATCACACAGAGTGCACTGAAGCCAGAGCTAATAACAGGGGGTGCAAACCAAGCAGTGTGCACAGCAGGTGGAACTAATGGCTGGGGTGTGCAAACCAAGCAGTGTTCACTGCAGCTGTAACTAGTGGCAGGAGTGCAAACCAGGCCATGTGAACTGCAGCCAGAAATAATTGCTGGGATGTGAACACCAAGTAGTGTTCACTGCAGTTGTATCTAGTGGCAGAGCTGTGCAAACAAGCAGTGTTGGAACTAATGGAGAGGTGTTCAAACCAAGCAGTACAAACTGCAGCAGGAACTAAGGTAAGGAACATGAAAAGCAAGCATTGCAACCTGCAGCTGGAACTACTGAAAGGGGTGTGGAAACTAAACAGTGTGCACTTCAACTGGAACTAATGAAAGGGATGTGCAAACCAAGCAGTGTGCACTGCAACTGGAACTAATGAAAGTGGGGTCCAAACCAAGCAATGTGCACTGCAACTGGAACTAATGGCTGTGGTGTGCAAACAAAGCAGTGCAAACTACAGCTGCAAATATTGCCATGGGTATGCAATCCAAGCAGCATGCTCTGCAGCTGGGATTAATGGCAGGATAATGCAACCCCAGTACTATGCATTGCAGCTGAAACTGATGGTTGGGGTGTAAAAGTCAAGTAATGTGCTCTACAGCCAGAACTAATAGCAGGGGATGCAAACCAAGCAGTGTACAATGCAGCTAGAACTAATGGCAAGGGTGTGCAAACCATTAAGTGTGCACTGCTGCTGGAACTAATGGCAGGGGTGTTAAAACCAAGCAGTGTGCACTGGAGCTGGAACTAATAGCAGGGAGTACAAACCAAGCAGTGTGCATTGCAATTGGAACTAATTTCTGGGGTGGGCAAACCAAGCATTGTGCATTGCAGGCTGAATTAATAGCATAAGTCTGTAAACCTAGCAGTGTGCACTGCTGCTGGAACTCATAGCAGGGGAGTTCAAAGCAAACAGTATGCATTGCAGTTGGAACTCATAGCAGGGGAGTTCAAACAAAACACTGTGCACTGCAGCTGGAACTAATGCCATGGGTGGTCAAACTAAGCAGTATGCTCTGCAGTTAGAAATGATATCAGTGGGTGCAAACCAAGCAGTGTTTAATGCAGGTGGAACTAATGACATGGGTGTGCTACCAACCAATGTGTGCTGTTGTTGGAACTAATGGCAGGGGAGTACAAAAAAGCAGTATGCAGTGCAACTGGAACTAATGACAGGGTTGTGCAAACCAAGCAGTGTGTACTGCAATTGGAACTAATGACAAGGGTATGCAATCCAAGCAGTATGCACTGCAAATGGAACTCATGGCTGGAATGTGCAAATTAAACAGTGTGCAATGCAGCCAGAACTTATAGCAGCGGGTGCAAAACAAATGTGTGCACTGCAGCCAGAACTTATGGCAGGGGAGTTCAAACCAAACACTGTGAGCAGCAGCTGGAAATAGTTGCAGGGAAGTGCAAACCAAGTAGTGATCTGCAGCTGGAACTTATGGTAAGGGTTTGCAAACCAATTAGTGTGTTCTGCAGCCAGAATTAATGGAAGAGGTGTACAAACCAAACAGTATGCACTGCAGTTGTTAGAAATTGTAAGGGTGTGCAAACTAAGCAGTGCGAACTTCAACTAGAAATAATGGCAGGGGACTACAAGAAAAGCAGTCTGCACTGCAGCTGGAACTAATGGTAGGGGAGTGCAAACAATACAGAGTGCACTGCAACTGGAGCTAATGACATGGGTGTGCATACCAACCAATGTGTACTCCAGGTGGAACTAACGGCAGGGGAGTAAAAAGCAAGCAGTATTCATTGTAACTGGAACTAGTGACAGAATTGTGCAAACCAAGCAGTGTGCACTGCAATTAGACCTAATTAGAGGGGTTTGTAATCCAAGCAGTCTGCACTGCAACTGGCACTAATGGCTGGATTGCGCAAACCAAACAGTCTGCACTGCAGCTGGAGCTAATGGCAGGGGTGTAAAAACCAAGTAGTGAGTACTAAATCTGTAACTAATTGCAGATATGTGCAAACCAAGCAGTGTGTACTGCAGCTGTTATTAATGTCAGGGGAGTGAAAACCGAGCAATGTGCACTGGATCCAAAACTAATAGCAGGGAAGTACAAAGCAAGCAGTGTGCATTGCAATGGTAACTAATGACAGGGATGTACATGCCAATCAGTACGTACTACAGGTGGAACTAATGACAGGGAAGTAGAAATCAAACAGTATACAATGCAAATGGAACACTGGCTGGGGTGGCAAGCTAAGCATTGTGCACTGCAGCTGGAACAAACAGCATGGTTCTGCAAACCAAGCAGTGTGCACGGCAGCTGGAACTAATGGCAGGGAAGTTCAAACCAAACAATATGCACTACAACTGGAACTAATGGCAGGTAAGTACAAACTAAGCAGTACACTGCAGCTTGAACTAATGGCAGGGGTGTGAAAACCAATCAGTGTGCAAAGCAAGTGGAACTAATAGCTGGGGTGTGCTAACCAAGCAATGTTCACTGCAGCTGGAACTAATGTCAGGGTATGCAAACCAAGCAGTGGGCTCTGCAGCCAGAACTAATGGCAGGGTAGTGCACACCAATCACTATGCTCTGCAGCTGGAATTAATGGCAGAGCTGTGCAAACCAAACTGTATACACTGCAGCTGGAATTAATGACAAGGGTGCACCAAATAAACAGTGCGAATGTCTGCTGGAAATGATGGCAAGGGTCTGCAACTATGGCAGTCTACACTGCAGCTGGAACTAACAGCACACATGTGGAAACCAAACAGTCTGTACTCCATCTGGAAAAATGAAAGGTGTGTGCAAATCATGCAGATTGCAATGAAGCCAGATCTAACAGAAGGGGGGGTCAAACCTAGCAGTGTGCACTGCAGGTAAAACTAAAAGCTGGGGTGTACAAACCAAGCTGTCTTCACTGCAGCTGGAATTGACGGCATGGTGTTCAAACCAAGCATGACAGCTGGAACTAATGGCAGGGGTGCAAACCAAGTAGTGTGAACTGCAGGCAGAGATAATTGCTAGGGTGTGAACACCAAGCAGTGTTCACTGCAGTTGGATCTAGTGGCAGGGCTATGCAAGCAAGCAGTGTAAACTGCAGTAGGAACTAATGGCATATGTGTGCAAACCAGGCAGTGCAAACTGCAGCAGGAACTAATGAAAGGGGTGTGAAAAACAAGCAGTGCAACCTGCATCTGGAACTAATGAAAGGGGTGTGCAATTCAAGCAGTGTGCACTTCAACTGGAACTAATGGCTGTGGTGTGCAAACCAATCAGTGAGAACTGCAGCTGGAACTATTGGCATGGATGTGCAAGCCAAGCAGTATACTCTGCAGCTGGAACTAATGACATGGTAGTGCAAACCAAGTTCCAATGGAACTGATGACAAGGGGTTACAAGGCAAGCAATGTGCTCTGTCTGTAACTAATGGCAGGAGTGTGCAAACCATTCAGTGTGCACTGCAGCTGGAAGTAATGTCAGAGGAGTGAAAACCAAGCAGTGTGCACTGGAGCTGCAACTTATAGCAGGGAGTACAAACCAAATAATGCCCATTGCAATTGCAACTAAAGACAGTGGTGTACACATCAAGCAGTATGTACTGCATGTGGAACTAATGGCACAGGAGTTGAAACCAAGCAGTATGCATTGCAACTGGAACTAATTTCTGTGGTGGGCAAACCAAGCATTGTGCACTGCAGCTAGAAGTAACAGCAAGAGGTGCAAACCAAATGTGCACACTGCAGCCAGAAGTTATGGTAGAGGAGTTAAAAGCAAACACTGTGTGCTGCAGCTGGAACTAATTGCACGGAAGTATAATCCAAACAGTGAACTGGAGCTGGAACTAATGACCGGGGTGTGCAAACCAAGCAGTGTGCACTCCAGGTGGAACTAATAGATGTAATGTGCAATTCAATCAGTAGGTTCTACAGCAAGAATTAAAGGAAGAGGTGTGCAAACCAAGCAGTTTGCACTGCAGCTGATAGACTTGGCAAGGGTGTGCAAACTAAGCAGTGCAAATTTCAACTAGAGATAATGGCATGGGTCTACAAGAAAAACAGTCTGCACTGCAGCTGGAATTACTAGCAGGGCAGTGAAAACCAAGCAGTGAGCACTATGTCTGAACCTAATGGCAGGAGTGTGCAAACCAAGCAGTGTGCACTGCAGCTGTTATTAATGGCAGGGAAGTGAAAACTGAGTAATGTGCACTGGAGCAAAACTAATATCAAGGGAGTACAAACCAAGCAGTGTGCATTGCATCTGGAACTAATGATGGGGTGTACATGGCAAGCAGTATGTACTGCAGGTGGAACTAATGATAATGACAGGGGAGTAAAAATTAAGCAGTGTACACTGTAACTGGAACTAATGACTGGGTTGGACATGCTAAGCATTGTGCATTGCAGCTGGAACAAACAGCATGACTGGGCTGGACATGCTAAGCATTGTGCATTGCAGCTGGAACAAACAGCATGGCTCTGCAAACCAAGCAGTGTGCACTGCAGGTAGAACTCATGGCAGGGGAGTTCCAACCAAACAATGTGCACTGCAATTGGAACTAATGGCAGGCAAGTGCAAACTAATCAGCAGTCTATATCCAGAACTAATGGCAGTGGTGTGAGCACCAAGCAGTGTGCAAAGCAGGTGGAACTAATAGTTGGGGTGTGCTAACCAAGCAATGTTTACTGCAGCTAAAACTAATGTCAATGGTGTGCAAACCAATTAGCGTGCTCTGCAGTCAGAACTCATGGCAGGGGAGAGCACACCAATCAGTATGCTCTGCAGCTGGAATTAATGGCAGAGGTGTGCAAACCAAGAAGTATACACTGTAGCTGGAAATAATGGCAAGGGGTGCACCAAATAAACAGTGTGAACTTCAGCTGCAACTGATAGCAGGAGTCTGTAAGTGTAGCAGTCTACACTGCAGCTCGAACTAAAAGCACAGGTGTGTAAACCAAACAATGTGCACTCCTTCTTGAACTAATGGCAGGGGTGTGCAAATCATGCAGAGTGCAATTAAGCCAGATCTAATAGAAGGGGGTGCAAAAGCAGTGTGCTCTGCAAGTGGAAATTATAGCTGGGGTGTGCAAGCCAAGCAGTCTTCACTGCAGCTGGAATTGAAGGCAGGGTGCTCAAACAAAGCAGTGTTCATGGCAGCTGGAACTAATGGCAGGGGTGCAAACCAAGCAGTGTGAACTGCAGCCAGAAATAATTGCTCGGGTGTGAACACCAAGCAGTGTTCACTGCTGTTGGGTCTAGTGGCAGGGCTATGCAAACAAGCAGTGTTAAACGGCAGTTGGAGCTAATAACAGATGTGTGCAAACTAAGCAGTGCAAACCACAGGGGGAACTAATGAAAGGGGTGTGCAAACCACACAGTGTGCACTTCAACTGGAACTAATGAAAGGGGTGTGCAAACCAAGCAGTGTCTACTGCAACTGGAACTAATGGTTGTGATGTGCAAACCAAAAAGTGCAAATTGCAGCTGGAACTTTTGGCATGGGTGTGTAATCCAAGCAGTATGCTCTCTAGGTGGAACTAATGATAGGGTAGTGCAAACCAAGTAGTTTGCACTGCCACAGGAACTGATGACAGGGGTGTACAAGCCAAGCAATGTGCTCTGCAGTGTGAACTAATAACAGGGTGTGCTAATCAAGCAGAGTACAATACACCTGGAATTACTGGCAAGAGAGGAAACCAAGCAATGAGCTGTGCATATGGAACTAATGGCAGGGGTGTGCAAACCAATCAGTGTGCACTGCAGCTGGAAACAAATGCCAGGGGATTGAAAACCAAGCAATATGCATTGGGGTACAAACCAAGCAGTGTGCAATTTGAATTAATGACAGTTGTTTACATACAAAGCAGTGTGCACTGCAGGTGGAACTAATGGCAAGGGAGTTGAAACCTAGCAGTATACATTGCACCTGGAACTAATTTCTGGGGTGGGCAAACCAAGCATTGTGCACTGCAGCCAGAACTAACAGCAAGAGATGAAAACCAAATATGTGCCCTACACCCAGAATGTATGGCAGGGGAGTTCAAACCAAACAATGTGTGCTGTAGCTGGAAATAATTGCAAGCAAGTACAGACCAAGCAGTGAAATGCAGCTGGAACTAATGGCATGGGTGTGCAAACCAAGCAGTGTGCACTGCAGGTGGAACTAATAGATTGGATGTGCAAATCAATCAGTAGGTTTTGCAGCCAAAATTAATGGAAGAGGTGTCCAAACCAAGCAGTATGCACTGCAACTGGTAGTAATGGCAAGGGTGTGCAAACTAAGCAGTGCAAACTTCAGCTGGAACTAATGGCAGGGGTCTATAAGAAAAGCAGTCGTCTGCTCTGCACCTGGACCTAATTTCTGGGGTGGGCAAACCAAGCATTGTGCACTGCAGCCAGAACTAAAAGCAAGAGTTGAAAACCAAATATGTGCCCTGCACCCAGAACTTATGGCAGGGGAGTTCAAACCAAACACCGTGTGCTGTAACTGGAATTAATTGCAGGCAAGTACAAACCAAGCAGTGAAATGCAGCTGGGACTAATGGCATGGGTGTGCAAACCAAGCAGTGTGCACTGCAGGTGAAACTAATAGATGGGGTGTGCAAATCAATCAGTAGGTTCTGCAGCCAGAATTAATGGAAGAGGTGTCCAAACCAAGCAGTATGCACTGAAACTGGTATTGATGGCAAGGGTGTGCAAACTAAGCAGTGCAAATTTCATCTGGAACTAATGGCAGGGGTCTGTACGAAAATCAGTCTGCACTGCAGCTGGAACTAATGCAGGGGTGTGAAAAGCAAGCAGTGAGCACTACATCTGGACCTAATGGCAGGAGTGTGCAAACCATGCAGTGTGCACTGTAGCTGTTATTAATGGCTGGGAAGTGAACACCGGGCAATGTACACTGCAGCAAATCTAGTATCAAGGGAGAACAAATCAAGTAGTATGCATTGCAACTCAAACTAATGACAGGGTGTACACACCAAGCAGTATGTACTGCAGGTGAACAAATGGCAGGGAAGTAGAAATTTAGCAGTAAGGACTGCAACTGGAAATAATGGCTGAGGTGGACAAGCTAAGCAGTGTGCATCACAGCTGGAACTAATGGCAGAGGAGTGCAAAACAAGAAATATGCATTGCAGCTGGAACGAATGCCATGGGTGTTCAAACTAAGCAGTATCCTCTGCAGCTGGAAGTAATAGCAGGGGAGTGTCAACCAAGCTGCATGCACTGCAGCTGGGACTAATGACATAGGTGTCCATACCAACCAATGTATACTGCAGGTGGAACTAATGGCATGGGAGTAAAAAATAATCAATGTGCAGTGCAAGTGGAACTAATGACAGGGTTGTGCAAAACAAGCAATGTGCCCTGCAATTGGAACTAATGACAAGGATGTGCAATCCAAGCAGTGTGCACTGCATCTTGAACTAATGGGTGGAATGCAGAAACCATACAGTGTCCAGTGTAGCCAGAACTAATAGCAGGGGGTGCAAAACAAATGAGTGCACTGGAGCCAGAACTTATGGCAGGGGAGTTCAAACAAAACACTGTGAGCTGCATCTGGAGCTAATTACAGGGAAGTACAAACTAAGTAGTGAGCTGCAGCTTCATAGGTTCATATGTTCATAGGTAGGTACTAGGCTATCAGCCCAATGGCCTACATAAGCCTAACCAGCAAGGTTCCCTGGCTTACGCCACCCAAGAAAGTTATTTTCTTGTGCCACTGTTGAGCAGAGACAGAGAAGTGATCCCCAGGGTGTATTTCCTATTTCCCATCCACTCATTAAGATTTTTCTTAAACAGTGCTAATGAAGAACTTTGCTTGACATAGATGGGTAGACTGTTCTAGAATATGGGAAGTCTCTGGGCAGGAATCTATCCCTCCAGCATGTCCTGTTTATTGTGATGACAAAGTTTAGGTCCCTAGAGCATGTAGCTTGGAGGGATTGGGATTTCTTTAGGTGTAGCATGTCCAACAGCTCTGGGTTTGATGTAGCTTTATATGTTAGGCAGAGATCACCTCGGAATAGGTGATATGTTAAGTAGTAAAGTTGTAGATTTTTGAGACGGTCAGTGTAGGGCATTTGTTTGAGGCCAGTAATCCTCTTTGTGAGGTACTTCTGTGACCTTTCCAGCTGCTGCAGATGTCTTGTGAGGTACATTCCAAAAGAGGCATTGTACTCTACAATGTGTCTAATGAGTGTAGCGTAGAGGGGAACAATGACCTCTTTTTTCCTGGATGAGAACCCTTTTATGATGAAGTGTGCCATGTAGAAGGATTTCCTGACTACTGTGGTAATGTGACTCTCAAAGGAGAGAGTACTGTCCACCTGGGTCCCAAAGTCTCTTATCACACATTCAGTGTAAAGTAGATTGCTGCCAATGTGGTAGTTCATGGGTACAGAGTTTTTACCAAAGGGGATGACACTGCACTTTTTGGCATTGAGCCTGAGGCCATGGCTCTGACAGTAGGCATCTGTCTCAGCAAGGCCCTTCTGTAGGATGTCCACATAATTTGGGGACTTGACTATGGCTCTTAGTTTGTAGTCATCTGTGAACTTTGTTAGCCAGAGGCCTTCTGTGTTAGCCTGTACTTTAGAAAAGTAGATACCAAACAGAAGAGGTCCCAGGACTGAACCCTGTGGTACTCCACTTGTCACTGGTTTGAGGTCAGATTTGGAGTCTGCAACTTTTACAGTGTGGTTTCTGTCAGTAAGCCAGTTGGCAACCCATCTTGTGAAGTAGGGATTTATACCTAGTTTAGTGAATTTAACTATAATTCCAGAATGGGGGATGGTGTTTAAAGCCTTGGAGAGGTCAAGATAGGCTGTCTGAACCACCTTACCCTCATCTACGACTTTGGTGACTGCCTCAAAGAAATCAATCAGGTAAAGGAGGCATGATCTGCCTTTCACAAACCTGAACTGGGTGGGATCCAGAGTATGGAGGTTACCAATGTCTTTGTTTATGAGTTCCATGATGATACATTCCATGGCCTTGCAGACCAGGCTCATCAGGCTAATAGGGCGATAGTTCCCAGGATCAGTGATGGCTCGCCCTTTGTGGAGTGGGATAACTGTTGCTGTGCACCATTCAGTGGGCATAAAGCCTGACGGGAGTCTATTATTGAACATGGTGCTTAGGTGGGGAGCCAGTTTGTTCTGATGTTCATGTAAAACGCAGCCTGGGATGTTGTCTGGTCCTATGGATGCTGTGTTTTTGGCTTTAGAGAGTGCAGCTTTTACCTTCATAGTTGTGATTACAGGGACTCTGCATTCTTTCTGCATAGATATGGGCCCTTTAGGGGGTGGGGATAAAGTTAGCACTGAACCTATCTGCCAGGATGTTGGAAATATCAGTTGGTACAGTAATTTTTGTGCCATTGTGCTGTAACTCAGAGCAGATCTGGGTCTTGCCTTCAAGATTCTTGACATAGCTATAGAATGCTTTGTGGTTGTCCTTAAAATAAGTGGCAATTTTGTTTTTGTAGCTAGCTTTGGAGGATCTTATAAGGGATCTCAACTTCTTACTGAGGCTGACCAGGGAGCTCCTCCACTCATGGGATTATTCTCTCTTTTGCAACAGTTTCTTCCTTCTGTTGTACAGTTTGTTTATGGCAGAGGACCACGAGATTGGCTTCCTTTTTTTGGAGGATAGCATCTTGGTTCTGTTTGGGATAGCACGATCCATGCACTAGTGTAAGTGCTTATAGAGTGCATTTGTGTAGGATTCAGCAGTGGTAACTGTATTGTCTATCTGCATGGGTGTCATGAAATTCACCACTTCTGTCTTAAGAAGCGTGAAGTTGGCTTTGGAGAAATTTTTTACCCTGGTTTCCTTAATGGGGGTTGGGTGCAGGATGTGGATATCAAGGCTGATTATCTTATGGTCGGATCAGACCAACGAGGAGTTGACTTCAGGTGTGGAACACCGGTCACTCATGTTGGTAATGACTAGGTCTAGGATATTGTTGCCCCTGGTGGGGGTGTGTGGATAAGCTGATCCAGGGCATTGGAGTTTATGAATTTCAGAAAGCATTGAGCTAAGGAGTTAATACAAGAGTAGTTTTCCTAGTTAATGGTGGGGTAGTTGAAGTCATCCATTATTAGGGAGTTTGGTTGAACCCTAATATTTTCCAGTACATCAAAAAGAGGAGTGGGAATCCTGGGGCATGGTGGGGGATCTGTAGCAAGCTACAATTTGGATTGCACTTTTGCCCAGAGTTGCTTACGTTTCTGCTTTGGAAGTCTCTGTTGCTTTAGACAGATTATTATTGAGAGCCTCCGCAAATGTTTTTGTGGTACTATGTGTGGATTTTGGTGGTATAGATTTAGTGAGACTATGTGATGAGTGTGGTGTGGTGCAAATATTTACCTTCTCCTCTTGACTGTCAAGTTCAGTCTTGTTTGGAGAGAGCTTTACCTCCAGTTTGGCTAGATAAGTGCACCTCTCACAGGTTGTAGTGTTGTGCATACCAAGCAGTGTGCACTGCAGGTGAAACTTATAGATGGGGGTGTGCAAACCAGTCATTATGCTCTGCAGCCAGAATTAATGGAAGAGCTGTGCAAACCAAGCAGTATGCACCGCAGCTGTTAGTAATGGTAAGGGTGTGCAAACTAAGCAGCATGAACTTCTGCTAGAACTAGTGGCAAGGGTCTACAAGAAAAGCAGTCTGCACTGCAGCTGGAACTAATGGCAGGGGTGTGGAAACCAAGCAGTGAGCACTACATCTGGAAATAATGGCAGGGGTGTGCAAACCAAGCAGTGTGCAGTGCTTCTGTTATTAACGGTAGGGACGTGAAAACCAAGCAATGTGCACTGGAGCTGAAACTCACAACAGGGGAGTACAAACTAAGCAGTGTGCATCAAAACTGGAACTAATGACAGGGGTTTACACACCAAGCAGTATCTACTGCAAGTGGAACAAATAACAGGGGAGAATAAATCAAGCAGTGTGCAGTGTGATCAGAAATAATGGCTTTGGTGGATAAGCTAAGCATTGTACACTGCAGCTGGAACTAATAGCATGTTTCTGCAAACCAAGCAGTGTGCACTCCAGCTGGAATTAATGTCAAGAGAGTGTATACCAAGCAGTGTGCTCTGCAGCTAGAACTAATTCCATGGGTATTCAAATTAAAAAGTATGCCCTGCAGCTGGAAGTAATGGCAGGGGAGTGCAAACCAAGCAGTGTGCTCTGCACCTGGAACTAATGCCATGGGTGTTCAAACTAAGCAGTATGCTCTGCAGCTGGAAGTAATGGCAGGGGAGTGCAAATGACGCAGTGTGCTCTGCACATGGGACTAATGCCATGGGTGTTCAAAATAAGCTGTATGCTCTGCAGCTGGAAGTAATGGCAGAGGAATGCAAATCAAGCAATGTGCACTGCAGGTGGAACTAATTACAAAGGAGTTAAAGCCAAGCAGTATGCCTTGCAACTGGAATACATTTCTGGGGTTGGGAAACCAACCATTGTGTGCAGCAGCCAGAACTAATAGCAGGGGATGCAAACCAAGTGTGTGCACTGCAGCCAAAACTTATGGCAGAGGAGTTCAAACCAAACACTGCGCACTGCAGCCAGAACTAATGGCAGGGGTGTGCAAACCAAGCATTATGCACTGCAGCAGGCAGTAATATCAAAGGCTTGAAAACTAACCAGTGCAAACTTCAGTTGGAACTAATGGCTGGGTTCTACAAGAAAAGCAGTTTACACTGCAGCTGGACCTAACAACAGGTGTGTGCAAACCAAGCAGTGTGCACTGCAGCCAAAATTAATGGAAGAGGCATACAAACCAAGCAGTATGCACTGCAGTTGTTAGTAATTGTAAGGGTGGGCAAACTAAGCAGTATGAACTTCAGCTAGAACTAATGGTAGGGGTCTACAAGAAAAGCAGTCTGCACTGCAGCTGGAATTAATGGCAGGGATGTGAAAACCAAGCAGTAAGCACTACACCTGGAATGGATGTCAGGTTTGTGCAAACCATGCAGTGTGCACTGCATCTGTAATTAATGGTAGGGAAGTGAAAACTGAGAAAAGTGCACTGGAGTTGAAACCAACAACAGGGGAGTGAAAACTAAGCAGTGTGCATTGCATCTGGAACTAATGAGAGGAGTGTACACACCAAGCAGTATGTACTACAGGTGGCACAGATGACAGGAGAGTAGAAATCAAGCAGTAGCACTGTGACCAGAAATAATGGCTGGGGCGCACAAGCTAAGCATTGTGCACTGCAGCTGGAACTAATAGCATGGTTCTGCAAACCAACCAGTGTGTACTGCAGCTGGAACTAATAGAAGGAGAGTACAAACCAAGCAGTGTGCTCTGCAGCTGGAAATAATGCCATGGGTATTCAAGCTAAGCAGTATGCTCTGCAGTTGGAAGTAATGGCAGGGGAGTGCAAACTAAGCAGTGCACTGTACAGCTGCAACTAATTCCATGGGTATTCAAACTATGCAGTATGTTCTGCAGCTGGAAATAATGTCAGAGGCGTGCAAACCAAGCAGAGTGCACTGCAGCTGGAACTAATGATATAGTTGTGCATACCAACCAATGTGTACTGTAGGTGGAAGTAATGGCAGGGGAATAAAAAGTATGCAGTATTCAGTGCAACTGGACCTAATGACAGAGTTGTGAAAACCAAGCAGTGTGCACTGCAATTGGACCTAATGAGAGGGGTTGTGCAATCCAAGCAGTATGCACTGCAACTGGACATAATGGCTGGAATGTACAAACCAAGCAGTCTGCACTGCAGCTGGAACTAATGGCAGACACGTGCAAACCAAGCTGTGTGCACTGCAGCTCTTATTAATAACATGGAAGTGAAAACCAAGCATTGTGCACTGGAGCCAAAGCTAATAGCAAGGAGTACAAACCAAGCAGTCTGAATTGCAATGGGAACTAATGACAGGGGTGTGCACACCAAGCAGCATGTACTGCAGGTGGAACTGATGACAGGAAGGAGGAATCAAGCAGTATACTCTTCAATTGGAACTAATGGGTGGGGTGGACAAGCTAAACATTGTGCACTACAGCTGGAGCTAATAGCATGGTTCTGTAAACCAAGCAGTGCGGACTGCATCTGGAACTCATGGCAAGGGAGTTCAAACCAAACAGTGTGCTCTGCAACTGCAGCCAGAACTAATGGCAGGGGTGTGAAAACCAAACAGTGTGCACAGCAGGTGGAACTAATATCAGGGGTGTGCGAATTATGCAGCATGCATTGAAGCCAGATCTAATAACAGATGGTGAAAATCAAGCAGTGTGCACTGCAGGTGGAACTAATAGCTGGGGAGTGCAAACCAAGCAGTTTTCACTGCATCTGGAACTGATGGCAGGATGTTCATATGAAGCAGTGTTCACTGCAGCTGGAACTAATGGTAAGGGTGCAAACCAAGCAGTGTGAACTGCAGTCATAATTAATTCATGGGATGTGAATACCAATCAGTGTTCACTGTAGTCGAATCTAGTGGCAGGGCTGTGCAAATAAGCAGTGAAAACTGCAGTTGGAACTAATGGAGATGTGTACAAACCAAGCAGTGGAAACTGCAGCATGATCTAATGAATGGGATGTGAAAAGCAAACATTGCAACCTGCAGCTGGAACTAATGAAAGGGGTGTGGAAAATAAACAGTGTGCACTTCATCTGGAACTAATGAAAGGGATGTGCAAACCAAGCAGTGTCCACTGCAACTGGAACTAATTAAAGTGGGGTGTAAACCAAGCAAGGTGCACTGCATCTGGAACTAATGACTGTGGTGTGCAAAGAAAGCAGTGCAAACTTCAGCTGGAAATATTGGCATGGGTGTGCAATCCAAGCAGCATGCTCTGCAGCTGGGATTAATGACAAGATAGTGCAACCTAAGTAGTATGCATAACAGCTGAAACTGATAACAGGGGTGTAAAAGCCAAGTAATGTGATCTACAGCCAGACAAAAATAGCAGGGGATGCAAACCAAGCAGTGAACAATGCAGCTGGAACTAATGGCAGTGCAAACCATTAAGAGTGCACTGCAGTTGGCACTAATGAAAGGGGTGTGAAAACCAAGCAGTGTGCACAGGAAATGAAAGTAATAGCAGGGAGTACAAACCAAGCAATGTGCATTGCAAGTGGAACTAATAACAGTGGTGTACACAAAAAGCAGTGTGTACTGCAGGTGGAACTACTGGCTAGAGAGTTTAAACCAAGCAGTATGCACTGCAATTGGAACTAATTTCTGGGGTGGGCAAACCAAGCATTGTGCATTGCAAGCTGAATTAGTAGCATGAGTCTGTAAACCTAGCAGTGTGCACTGCAGCTGGAACTCATAGCAGGGAGTTCAAACCAAACACTGTGCAGTGCAGCTGGAACTCATGGCAGGGAGTTCAAACCAAACTCTGTGCACTGCAGCTGGAACTAATGGCAGGGAAGTACAAACCAAGCAGTGCACTGCAGCCAGAACTAATGTCAGTGGTGTGCTAACCAAGCAGTGTACACACCAGGTGGAACTAATACATGGGGTATGCTAAACAAGCAATGTTCACTGCAGCTGGAGCTAATATCAGGGGTGTGCAAACCAAACAGTGTGCCCTGCAGCCAGAACTAAAGGTGGGGGATTCCACAACAATCAGTACGCTATGCAGCTGGAATTAATGGAAAAGGTGTGCAAACCAAGCAGTATGCACTGGGGCTGGAAGTAATGGCATGGTTGTACCAACTAAGCAGTGCAAATTTCAGCTGGAATTGATGGAAGGGGTTTGCAAGCCAAGCAGTCTGCACTGCAGCTGGAACTAATGGCATGGGTGTGCAAACCAGGCAGTATGCCCTCCATCTGGAACTAACAGAAGGGTATACAAATCATGTGGAGTGCACTGGAGCCAGATCTAAAAGCAGGAGGATGCAAAACAAGCAGTACACACTGTGGTTGGAATTAATGGTTGGAGTGTACAACCCAGACAGTGCTCACTGTAGCTAGAAATGATGGCAGGATGCTCAAACCAAGCAGTGTTCACTGCAGTTTGAACTAATGGCAGGGGTGCAAACTAAGGAGCATGAACTGCAGTCAGAAATAATTGCTGGAGTGTGCACACCAAGCAGTGTTCATTGCAGTCAGATCTAGTGAAAAGGTTGAGCAAACCAAGCAGTACAAACTGCAGCAGGAACTAATGAAAGGAGTCTGCAAACCAAGCAGTGCAACCTGCAACTGGAATAAATGAAAGGGGGTGCAAACCAAGCAATCTGCACAGCAATTGGAACCAATGCCTGTGGTGTGCAAACCAAGCAATGCAAACTTCAGATGGAGATAATGGCATTGGTTTGCAATCCAAGCAGTATGCTCTGTATCTGGAACTAGGGTAGTGCAAACCAAGTAGCATGCACTGCAGCTGGAACAGATGGCAGGGGTGTACAAACCAAGCAATCTGCTCTCCAGTGAGAAATAATGTCAGGGCGTGAAAACCAAGCAGTGTGCACTTCAATTCGAACTAATAAAAGGGGTGTGCAAACCAAGCAGCATGCATGGCAACTGGAACTAATGAAGGGGGGTGCAAACCAAGCAATGTGAACTGGAACTGGAACTCATGGCTGTGGTGTGCAAACCAAGCAATGCAAACTACAGCTGGAACTAATGGCATGGGTGTGTAATCCAAGCAGCATGCTCTGCAGCTGGAACTAATGACAGGTTAATGCAACCCAAGTAGCATGCACTGCAGCTGGAACTCATGGCAGGGTGTACAAACCAAGCAATGTGCTCTGCAGCCAGAATTAATAGCAGGAGGTGAAAATCAAGCAATGTACAATGCAGCTGGAACTACTGGCAGGAGAGAGCAAACCAAGCAGTGAGCACTGAATCTGGAACTAATGGCAGGGTTGTGCAAACCATTAAGTGTGCACTGCAGCTGGAACTAATGGCAGGAGAGAGAAATAACAAGCAGTGTGTATTGCAGGTGGAACTAATGGCAAGGGAGTTGAAACCAAGCAGTATTCATTGTCTCTGGAACTAATTTCTATGGTGGACAAACCAAGCATTGTGCAATGCAGGTGGAACTAGTAGCATGGGTCTGCAAACCAAGCCATGTGCACTGCAGATGGAATTCATGGCAGAGGAGTTCAAACCAAACATTGTGCAGTGCATACAATGAAGAACAAAGACCAGGATCCCAATAAATCAAATGTATTCCTCTCTGATGTCTCAGCATACACTGCCTTCTTGGAGTACACAATTACTTTACATCAAACACTTGCTTTATATACATTACTAATTAAGCAATTAAACAATTAAAGAAGGCAGTGACATCAGAGAGGAATAAATTTGACTCATTGGGATCCTGGTCTTTGTTCTTTGTTGTATTTGCTGCTATTTTTTTATTTTGCTGTTGTTTTTGCTACTGTGCAGTGCAACCAGAATTCATGGCAGGGGAGTTCAAACCAAATACTGTGATTTTCAGCTGGAACTAATAGCAGGGAAGTACAAACCAAGCAGTGCACTGCAGCCAGAACTAAAGGCAGGGAGTGCACACCAATCAGTATGCTATGCAGCCAGAATTAATGGCAGAGGTGTGCAAACCAAGTAATCTGCACTGTACCTGGAAGTAATGGCAAGGGTGTGCAACTAAGCAGTGCAAAGTTCAGCTGGAATTGATGGCAGGGGTCTGCAAGCCAAGCAGTCTGCACTGCAGCTGGAACTAATGGCAGGGGTGTCCAAATCAAGCAGTGTGCACTGTATCTGGAACTAATGGCAGGGGTGTGCAAATCATGCAGAGTACACTGCAACCTGGTCTAATAGCATGGGATGCAAACCAAGCAGTGTACACTGCAGTTGGAACTAATAGCTGGGGTGTACAAACCAAGCAGTGTTCATTCTAGTTGGAACTGATGGCAGGGTATTCAAACCAAACAGTGTTCACTGCAGGTGGAACTAATGGCAGGGGTGCAAACTAATGAACATGAACTGCAGCCAGAAATAATTGCTCAAGTGTGCACACCAAGTAGTGTGCACTACAACTGGAACTAATGGTTGTGGTGTGCAAACCAAGCAATGCGAACTTCAGGTGGAACTAATGGCATGGGTGTATAATCCAAGCAGTATGCCCTGTAGCTGAAACTAATAACAAAGTAGTGTAAATCAAGTAGTATGCACAGCAGCTAGAATGGATGGTAGGGGTGTACAAGCCAAGCAATGTGATCTGCAGTGAGAACTAATGGCAGGGGCTGAAAACCAAGCAGTGTGCACTGCAGCTGGAACTAATGGCAAGAGAGTTCAAACCAAACAGTGTCCACTGCAGCCAGAATTAATGGCAGGGGTGTGCAACCCAAGCAATGTTTGCTGCAGCTGAAACTAATGTTAGGGATGTGCAAACCAACCAATGTGGACTGCAGCTAAAACTAATGGCAGAGGAGTGCAAACCAAGCAGTATGCTTGGCAACTGGAACTAATGGTAGAGAAATGCAAACCAAGCAGTGTTCCCTGCAGCTGGAACTAGTGGCAGGGGTGCACATCCAAACAGTGTGCACTGCAGCCAGAACTAATGGCAGGAGAGTGAAAACCAAGTAGTGTGAACTGCAGCCTGAAGGAATGGCAGGGGTGTGGAAACCAAACAGTGTGCAGTGCAGCTGCAACTAATGGCAAGGGAGTACAAACAAAGCACTGTGAGCTGCAGCTGGAACTAATGGCACAATTGTGAAAACCAAGCAGTGTGCACTGCAGCCTGAAATAATGGTAGGGGAGTGCAAACATAGCACTGTGCACTGCAACTAGACCTAATGTCTGGAGAGTACAAACCAAGCAGTGTGCACTGCAGTTGCAACTAATGCCATGGTTGTGCAAATCAAGCAGTATGCTCTGCAGCTGGAAGTAGTGGCAGGGGAGTGCAAACCAAGCAATATGCACTGCAGCTGGAACTAATGGCAGGGGAATGAAAACAAAGCAGTGTGCACTGTAACTGTAATTAATTGTAAGACTGTGCAAAGCAAGCAGTGTGCACTGCAAGTGGAACCAATGGCAGGGGAGTACAAACCAAGCAGTGTGAACTGCAATTTGAATGAAAGGTAAGGGAGAACAAACCAAGTAGTGTGTACTGCAGCTGGAACTAATAGCAGGTCTGCAAACCAAGCAGTTTGCACTACAGGTGGAATTAATAGCCTGGGTGAGCAAACCAAGCAATGTTCATTGCAGCTGCAATTAATTGCAGGCTATGCAAACCAAGTATTATGCTCTGCAGCTGGAACTAATAGCAGAGGTATACAAAGTGTGCAGTATACACTGCAGCTGCATGTTATGGTAAGGGTGTGCAAACCAGGCAGTGTGCACTGTAGCCATATGTAATAACAGGGGGGCAACCCAAGCAGTGTACACTGTAGCTTGAACTTGTCCTTCATACTAATGCACATTTACAGGGACCATTATTGCATGCCAAAACCATTTGCTTTTATGGAAATATGGAATAACAACAACCCCCTAAGAGCTACCTGAATGAAAGCCATCACTGGACAGTTCTTTCCCTGCAAACCCCCCCCCCCGAAATTACTGAAGGTACACAGTGAGTGAGCATTTTAATTGCATGCAGGTGAGCACACACACACACACACACACACATACACACACACACACACACACACACACACACACACAGACACACACACACACACATATATATATATATATATATATATATATATATATATATATATATATATAGAGGGAGAGAGAGAGAGAGAGAGAGTGAGAGAGAGAGTTTTACTTTATAATTGTGAAATACTGAAATATCGAAATTCAGTATCTCAAGACAGTAAAAACAAAAACTGAAAAATCTGAAACCCCAAAAGCATGAAATTCAAAGCCGCAACTGCCCACATACACACTCCACACACAAACAAGCACATATACACCTGAACAACAAAACACACACATACACACCCGCAGAACCTACGGATAAGCAGGGGGTAACCCCCGTCCCCTCTCCCTGCTACTTATATATACTAACTACAAGGTCTCACTAAAAACACAAGCACACAAAAAACACCAGTACACATTCTTCACTCCCCTTGTGCAAACACACATCACACACATACAAATACCACCACTCTCAACACTTACACACTCATAATCTCACCTACCTACCCTAACCCACACCTCAAAACTCCAAACACACTCACACTTACTAAAATCCCTACCCAAAACCCCTAGTAAAACATCACTTACCTGAATCTCCAGCTACATCCACATATCACACCACACATCATGAACACAGGGAATCCCACCTCACATACATGACTCCACAACAGCGGATTCAACATTTCCGCATTCGGCATTTCTTCATTCGGGATTCTGTACTTTCATGCAAATGCAGTTTCAACACTTTGGTCTCGAGCTACTGAAGTTCAATATTTCAGTAGTTCGAGATTCTGTATATAGGGGCTGTACTATATAGACGAAATTTCAAAATCTCAAATGTTCACATGAGCGGAAATGCAGGAAATTGAAACTGCTATTGTGGGAGGCTGTGCCCCCCACACCCCCCACTAAATATATATTCCAACTCCAAGATCACACTACAGAGAGGAAAGAGAAAATTTTCTGATCTTCGCTGTACTGCAATCTCAGAATAGCGATTACAAAGAATGGTATTTTCGAGTTCTAAGCCATTCGAGATTTTGATTTTTCATTGGTCTAATAGGGACCCTATATATATGCACACACATACAGATACAAACACATATGCACACAGAGGGCCTTGAAGTATTTAGCTGTTGCTGCTCTAATATTCTCATTCCTGTTATAGTAGTCACTTTTTTCACTTTGCTACCTAAATGCCACAGAATTATTCCTTAAATTTGCTTTGCCACGCTATTATAATGCTGTCAGCATTTCGAGGAAAGATAACATGGGTAATTTGCATTAACATTAGCCCTGGACTGTTATATTTGCTTACAGGGTTTGCCAGTGACAGGAGTACAGTGGCTTCTGAAACATGCAAGCATCACACACTAAAAAAGCCTGCACTGAACTGGTTAGCCCAATGCATCATGCCTTTCTGAATTCCAGGGCTGGTCTGAGATTTAGGTCTGATACAAAGGAGAGATGATTAATCAGACATGTTGAGTTATATAACATACTATTCCATGCCCAGTGACATACACTAGTAACATAGGAGTAGTAGAAGGCAAAAGCAGTCAAGACGCAACATTACTGTTGGAGAGGAAACAACTAATTTTGCTTCTAAAATAACCTATTTTAAGGCTTCCAAACTCAGTAAAATTATGAGGAGCTGATGTACTGAACAGCTGACTGATCTGCACACCTTACAAACCATATCATATTTTCCTTCTCCTGAACAAATCAAGGAACTCCTTCTAAATAAAAGCGGACCCGACTTGTTTATTGCAAAAATGCATTCTGTCACTAGATTTCAAACTAAGGACATGAAGACATAGCATCCAAGAAAGGCAGAGAAAAAAAAGTTTATACATACATACACATATTACAAGCATGGTCAATAATGCCCTTCTAACCTGCAGATATCCAATAACAGTTGCTGCCATAATAAATGTTCAGGCTGTTCTTAAAAATATCCAAACTAGTGGTTGCTTTAACTCGTTCACTCCAGTGGAGCTCAGGAAGTTTGCACTGTAACTTCCAATAGGAGGAGCCTAAGCCTTTTGACAGAGTCAGATTATGTCCTCACATTTCAAACAAATGTTCATATCTCTAGAATCATAGGGGTTATGAAAGAAGTATCAATGACAAACTCTTCAGCACAAACTATTCTTAATGTGGTAGTAGTCTTTAGGGTCCAGGTCTTAAACCGAACTTTATAAGTCACAGGAAACACAGTAACTATTATGTTTGTAATATTTTGCAAGCAACTTAGAATATCTCAGCAACCACTCAAGCTACACACATGCTGTCCACTGCATTTTATTCATCTAGCTGAGAGCTTTCATATGAGGCTAAGCAGTTGCATTACTTGGCTGTTGAGATATTTAGAAAAATGTGACAACTGCATCTATATAAATTAATATAATAAAAACAATAGTTAATATCTCTTAACCTGCACTAGACAGATATCAAATATTAATGTAATTGATTCTACCATTGTGTAAGCTTTAAGATGAAATCTGTTAAAACCTTCTATATAGCATGGTTTTGGAATTATTGATGTAAATATGAACAAGCAATATTTGACGCCTAGAGGCATCAGTAGGAGATAACTGCAGATGCATCTGGAGACATCACTCGGATGTAATGATGTAATGTAACCAAACATTTAGAGATAGTTGTCTCAAAATGCCCCATATACCCGAATAAAGTCTCCTCTTAAATATCTATATGAGACACTGTACAAGTTCATGTATTTTAGTCTTTCATAATAACTTAAATTTTCACATCCATGGATGTCCTTTGTATATTTCCTAGGTACACTTCTAGTTTACTCATGCTTGTTTTCTTATAAGGTTTCCGTATTATCATCCCATGCAGAAGTTTACATCTAATATACCTAACAAAGAATTACTTCATCATTTCCAATTTCCTAGACTTTATACATCTGTTTATACAACCTATAGTTCTATGGGTCTATATTATAACATTGAATGTTATAATATTGAACCCGTAATGTCAAACGCTGAAAACAGCGAACGTGCAGGGCACCAAATTCTTTCCCAGGGAAAGAATTCGGTGGACCATTGCTGTGGCTTTGCTGTTTTCAGCATTTGATATGTTGGAGCGTTACGGGTCAGGTTCAGGTAAGTGTGCGATTGTGTGTAGGTTAGGGTTAGGGGGCAGGTTAGGTGAGTTACGGTTAGGGACTGGGTCAGGTAAGTGTGCAGTTGTGTGGACGTTAGTGTTAGGGCATGGGTTCAGGTAAGTGTGCGATTTTTGTGTAGGTTAGGGTTAGGGGGCAGGTTAGATGTGTTAGGGTTAGGGCACGGGTGAGGCAAGTGTGCGATAGTGACAGACTTTAGGGTTAGGATTGGGTTAAGCGAAGTGGATAGCTAGTACTGTATGTAAAGTTTAGTTTAGGTGTAGGATTTTAAGTGTATGTGTGTGGAAGGCTGTTTTTTGTGTGTGTTTGTGCTGTGTGTATGTTTCCCGGAATAGCGATTTTTTTCTCCGGGGAAAAAAAAAATCGCTATTCTGACTGTTCGATGTTTTCACACTTCGGTGTTTAGGGTTTGATATTATAACATTCTATGTTAGAGAACTTCGATGTTATGCTATAGATCCTAGTTCTATAAGTATCATTAACCAATTTGTTGATATGATTAGAAAATCTCACAGCTGTATCTACCCATATACCCAGGACCTTAAATGAATCTACAATTTTAATCAATCAGTGTGTGCTGTATTAAGTATTCACCTTTCAATTTACATCTCTCAAATTTCATATGCTTAGTTTTTGATGTATTGATCAGCATGTAGATCAGGAAGGACCATCTGTAACAGCCATTTGCCCAAAACGTGGCAGCAGAAATTTGTAAAGTTTAAGTATATTTGCTAGTCTGCTGACACAGACAGACACACACACACACACACACACACACACACACACACACACACACACACACACACACACACACACACACACACACACACGTTCATAAGTTCTTTCAAATTTGTTTTGTAAAGGCTTTTGACAACTAAAAGTTAAAACAATAAAAAAGTTAGTAAGTCACAATGATTATTTATGGAGCAGATATAACTTATTTATAGTTCAGATTGCTTCACGTCTTTTCCCCTTGTAAAAAGTTGCTTGAGTATCTGTGGCATGGAATTCTCCATGTCTCAAGTAAAATTACTTAGTTTGAATATGCACAATATATCATTATTTTTGTGTAAAATGTGTTTTTATGATTTTGTTCAGTCTGTAATATCAACAAAAATCAAAGAGAAAAACAAGCGACCAATTCACCAGGTAAACAAAATATGTAAAAAAAAAAAAAAAAAAAAAATAACAAAGAAAAAAAACTTATACTACTTAACTGAGGCAATAAAAGGGAAAATTCTTACTATTGAAAACAGAAGTAACAAATACCTCAAGTACATTAAAAGTAGAGTAAATGGATATAACATAAAAATCTGGGTCTGAGTTAAGCTAAGTCAGTTTAATGCAAGCTTCGCCGAAATACTTTACAGTTTATTTTTTTTTTCTTGAACTCCGGAGAAAGCTTGTAATCATTTAAATACTTGTTTAGATAGTATCTCAATTATCTAATTCTCTAAGCCAGTCACAGACTAATTGATAAGCTTTTCATTTACTCAAACATTCTAAGAACTTTTGCATACCTTTTTCCCTTTTTCTTAGCTACCAGCTGCACCTTTTCTTGATAAGGATAGTTTGGCTAGTATTCATAACCAACTTGCATAGTACACAGTGTGCTTTTGCATGGGATGTTGCCACATGTTGGCATGATTCAGGTGCCTGCACACCTACTGAGCAGCAAAGAAAACAGCTTGGAATTATGCTTAAGTATATGATCATTTAAGGACAGGCAAATGAAGACACATAGTCTAATGATTGCATAATGAGATGAAAATGATTGCCTCTGAATGTATATTGTGATTCATACATGTACATAGCAGTAGGCTGTGTGACACTACAAAAATAAAACACATGCAGGAGTTTGTGGAACTGGAACAGGCAAAGACTCTGCTAGAAGCATTAGCAGTATTTATTCATGGAGCATCACTAAGTGTAAATAAGTGCTGCGACTTTTCAATGCAGCAGGTGATAACGAATGAAAATTATATTAACTGGGCAATCTAATACCAGCTAACTGACTAGCACTGGGCAGACCATTTTCAAGAGGACAGAGATATTATACAGGCAAAGGCTGACATGTGTTGCCCTGAAGCAGGATTGAAAGGAAGGCATGGATTTCCTCTACTGGTGAACACCAAGCTATATGCTGGTCATAAAATGCCACTTATTGAAACTTTCAAAAGACAAACAGGGACACTGTGGTCATATCACATGTGCTGGCCTGCAGAATGCATAATACATTCATTAGTACAATATTTCTACATTAGGATGGGCATATATGTTTCCCCAACACACCAAGGTAGAAAGCTACCATCATGCATGCCTTCTGTGACTTCACCCCCCCCCCCCGTAGCACTAGCTGCTCTAGATTGCAGACATGTGGCAATAAAGACACCCCTCTGGTGTCTGTGGACTGTGTTGTCACTATAAAGCATTAACATTCTAGATATTGCTATGTAGTGTTGAACACACAGAGGTTAACAAGCAGCATATCCCACCAGCACTGTGACAGTGCCCATGATTCTTACATCTAACATAAAATTCATCTTTATCACTGCTTCCACCATAGTGAACTTATTTACCACTCCCTTAGCTGGTAAGTACAGGCACTGTGCTAGTAAGACATATAAAGAGCCAAGGACAGGGAGTACAAATGTTCTCCCCTCTCCCATAAATTCCCAGTGAGATTCTGAAAAAGATAAATGAAGCATTGATCCACACAAAGACACTTAGAAAAGTATATTTTATTGGGCCAACATAGGTTTTGCAATTAAACAACCTCTTGAGTTTGTAAGATACTTTCATTTGAAGTTATTAAGTTATAGATGTTACATACAGTGCTTACAAAAAAAAAACAATTGTGCCTAGAAAGGAAAGTACATCATTTATTTACAATTGGCTAAAAAAATGATCAGTTAAAAATGCAAGCAATTGGAAAAATGTGGGTGACTTAAATATTTAGTTTGACTTTACATTTTAGAGGTAGATACAGCTTTTGGCCACCCTGCCCCATATCAGCCATCTTATGTGTCATATTGGTATCCTTCAGGAACGGTTGCTAGCCAGGATGCTGCTCATAACCCCAGGCTATCACCAGTCATGTGTACCCACATCTTATCATGCAACAATCGACTCCTTGTATGTTGGCTACCCCTCCTCATTATCATCTGTTCACCCTCTGTTTGTCTGTCTAGCCCATGTCTTTCTGTTTGTCTATAATGTGTTGTGTTTGCATACATCCACTACTTAACTTCCCCCATCTCTACTTCACCTGTTTCCTTATCACAGTTCCTATCATTCCCTATGTCTGCAAATATATAAAATGGGGGACTGTCCCCACAAAATAAGTTTATCTTGCTTTCTTCCATCAGCTTTTCCTTTGTGCTTCCTTTGTGTGTGCATCTGTGTTTGCTATGGTCCCACATTTTCTGCATTCATACACCTCCTGATCCTTCCACTTTATGAAACCAATAGTTGTCCATGTGATTGGACAACAGATGCTTACAACTGATGTAAGTTGTAATAATGTAGCACTTACCATTATGGTTCACTCTAGCTGGCCTGTGTTTCTCTTTGTTCATTTGTTGCTCAAATTCACTGTGCCTGGCTTGCAGGTTTTGAGCATTGCTGCAGTTTACATGTAAGAGTACAGCCAGCTGCTCTGATGTGCAGTGTGCTAACAGCTGAATATTCATGTGCATTTCCCAATGCAGTGTATCATCACTCTGTGGTGCAAGCCTTCCTCTGACACACAGTGTATCCTTATGAATTCCAGTTGTTGTGTTGACAATGTATTATTTATGATTACCACTCTGCACTTCTTTGTCATGGATAGCATGGAGGTAAATCTACAAAGGGTTTTGGGTTGAAATAAAATTGGTTCCCGACACTGCATTTACATTATTGTGCTCATTTTCACCTAAATGTTAACTAAGACCTAGTCAACTAACATATATTGGGTATCATTGATTGCTTCTAACAGACAAGAGCCCTTAATATATTAGTTTCTGTGATTTGTGATTGTCGCAGGTAAAATGGATCTTTGGAGCCATCCACCCACCAGGATGAGAAATAAAAAGAAATGGGTGATAGTTTATTTTATTTGTGAGTGTATATGTTTCTGTGTAAGTGTGTGTGTGTTTCTGCTGCACATTGTTTTTTCATACTTTTCTTTTTTGTTGTTGTTATGGGGTGCTACCCTAAATCTCTCTCCATAAATAATGACTTGTCTTTGTGATATAATATGGAAATAGATGGGGTTAAGAACTATTAACCCACTCCTTACAATGCTTAATAGAAAATAGCACTCTAAAAAATTAATGTTGTGTTTTCATGAATATTTAGTATTTTTAGAATACATTTATACAACTTTACTATGCATGCCCAATTAGATAAACTAATGCCATAAAAATGTTTTAGTAACTTCTTAGTGTTCCTAGAGGATTAATAGTAATCATAATTCTTACTGTCCTATTCTGTTAGGTATATCTGCAACTTTGTTGCTGCAGTCACAGTTAAGTGACAGAGATGCTGATATGCTGATGTGATGATAACTGTTAAATAAGCAACATTCAAAATCACTCAAAAGGCTAAAAACAGCTCAAGACACACCAAAATTCACAGGAACTCACATGAATGCTGAAATATCCATACAAAAAAACAATTCAAGGTTAAGCCCTTTCACCTAACACACTGTCAGGCTTCTTCAGAACAATTCCAACTGAAACAAAGTCCCCTTTATAAATAGATATCAAATTCAAAAGGACCAATAACAGTGGTTGCAATTAACCTTGCATAACAAATTTAAAAAGACATGACCATCATTTCATGTTTCCAAGTAAAAAGTTTTACATAATACATGTAAACTCACATTTAAGTGTATATACATTAAATACATGTAGACAAATTCAAATATCATGTAAAAATATATTATAATATTCAATTTTCCCACAGATATTAAAAATAGTTCACATGTATCAAAAAAGTAGTGATATAACTTTGCTGATCTCAGCTTTAAGAACACTACTAATACTTATAAAATCATTCAAACCAGGTAACATTTTTCACAAGGAATTGCTGGAACTATTTAATACATTTGGAATTTAACTGTTAAAATTAATTATTAGAAATTATGAAATACAAAGGGACAATGTGATGAAAGAAGTTAATGTTTTGCACAACAAAATTACTTGAGACTGTTTATTTAAAGTTGAAAATTTGAAATATAATGCTGTATTTAAAGAGATTGACTCACACTGTGAGAATGTGTTAAATAGAAAGATAAAGAAATTACAAAGATATTTGTTAGAATGCAAGGAAGGGAAAGCTTATCCACCCCCTAGAAATATGTATAAAAGTGGTGTAGTTGAAAAGAAAAATGTAAATGATGAAGGATCTACTCATGACAGTAGAAATTTAAACAACTTCTCTAATCTCCCTTTAGAGGAGCCCCCACTGAGAAGAAGTGAGAGAATAGCACAAAAACAGGGACAATACAGTCCTTACAATCAGTACAATCATTTTCAAATAAGGGGAGGCAGGGGGGAGGTTGAAACAACAACAATCACAGGAGTTACATGAGGAACAACAGTTAGAGGAGAGTTTAGTTCATGAAATAATGGACTACCAAGGTTTGCTTGGTGGAAACAACACCACTGAAAGGGGTAAAATTGTTACTAAAGACAACTTTAATATTTACAACTACATTGATTTTGATATTAAAGAAGAACATGTTTCTTTATTTTCTAAAGGTTTTCAGTATGCTCCCAATAGACCCCTAAGTGTTGTTAATACATTGGTTGATGTTAAACTATTCCTGAGAAAGTTGAACTTGAAATTGCTTTTTAAAGGGAAAAGAAGGAATGAACAGGTTTTGGTGAGATCAAGCACCTTTAATCCCCCACTCAACCCGGTTTTAAAATGTTTTGAAGGTTTAGTAGAAAAGGACATCAGGTATTTAAATATAAATAAGGACCTGGTGGAAAATTTAAGTCAAAGGGAGGAAGATCTGATAGATGAATTAGTGCAGAACAACTGTAGAATAATGAAACTGGAGAAGGGGGTGGGGTGGTGTTAATGTACACAATAGATTATGAAACAAAAATACATTTTTGAGATTTTGAATATTGAGGAGAGGTAAATTTTGCATATAATAAAATCCATTATTACTTGAAAGATCATTTGTTACAAGGTGCAATAGATAAGAAGTTATATGAATTTTTACATATGGAGAAACCACATATCCTGATAAGATTTGTGATACGTAAAACACATAAAGGCTTTGAGAACTTAACATTCAGAACTATAGTAGCAGGGGCAGGTTCCATTACGGAACCATTGGCTATATTTGTCGACCATCACCTGCAGATGTTTTTTAGGTTCACTTAAGCATATTACCAAGGACTCATGGGACTTCTTAAAAAACATCACATTTGACAAATACAGTGACTCGGTATATTTAGTAACAGTGGATGTTGTGGAATTGTTTCCCAGCATTTCCCATGAAACGGGGTTGGAGTGGTTTCAGGAAGTTTTAACAGAAGTTAAATATCTGGATGCTAATACTATAAATTTAATTGTTGAATTTTTGGAAACAACATTAAAAAAATAACTATATTTTTTTCAACCAGGAATACTACAAGCAGGAAAGTGGTGTGGCTATGGGGTTGGCGTGTGCCCCCCTATATGCTAACATAGTATTATATTATTGGGAGAAAAAAATTGTCTTGAGTACAGAGTGGTCCAGAAATATTACTTACTACACCAGATTTCTGGATGATATTTGCTTATTTTGGCAAGGGTCTTTGGATGAGCTGAATGCTTTTTTGATTTATATCAATAATACCACCTCTTTTCTGAGATTTATGTATACAGTCTCTCCTGATGAAATTAACTACCTTGATGTAACATTGTATAAGGATGTGGTGAACAATTGTTTTCAATCGAGAACATTCAGGGAGCATACATTCTTTAATGCATATTTGCATTTTGGGATTGGACATCCATATTTCCAGAAGAAAGGAATTGTTAAGGGGCAGCTAATTAGAGCCTCAAGAATGTGTAGTGAATCTGTGGTGTTTTATAGAGAACTAGAATTTATTAAGGGACTTTTTTTGCAGAGGGAATATCCCATACAATTGATAGAAGAACTACTGAAAGAAGTTATTTGTGATAGAAAAAACAAATATAGTCCACTTTTGTGTAGGGGTAGTGACTTTTCAACAACACATAACCACCCCCAGGTGGAGTATGACACTGCCTTTAGTCACACTTTTTCAAGTATTTCCTCTGAGGTAGAGGTAATTATTAGAAAACATTGGGGAATTTTGAAAATTCAGGAAGATATTAAAAGTTGGATACCTGAAACAACACAATTTATTAGAAGGAGAGATGCAAACCTAAAAGAAAGATTTGAAAGAAATAGGGTTAACAACAAGAATAAAAGAAAGAAGAAAGGTACTTACAAGTGTAAGATGTGTAGTCAGTGTCAGCATATTATTGAGAAGGAGGAGGTAAAGTTGACAGCAAGGAATTATACAGTTAAAAGTGATGGATACTATACATGTAACAGTACAGGGGTGGTTTATTTGTTTTTGTGCAAAGCATGTCATAGTTTCTACGTAGGAAAGACTGAGAAAAATCTTAGAAGGAGAATCTACGAACATATGTATGACATTGGCAAGGGGAGAGAAACTAATGCACTTTTTAAGCATTCACAAACATGTCATAATTAGAAATATAAATTCAAGGTTATACAGCAAGTTATTTCAGATTCTAGGGGGGTAACTGGCTGGACAAAGTCAAATATAGGGAGTTGTATTGGCAGATTAAATTGGAAGCTGGTAAACCCCTGGGTTTTAATGATTTTATAAGTATTAGTAGTATTCTTAAGCTGAGATCAGCGAAGTTATAACACTACTTTTTTGATACACATGAACTATTTATAATATTTGTGGGGAAAGTGAATATTATAATATATTTTTACATGATATTTGAATTTATTTATATGTATTTAATGTATATACACTTAAATGTGAGTTTACATGTATTATTTAAAACTTTTTACTTGGAAACATGAAATGATGGTCATGTCTTTTTAAATTTGTTATGCAAGGTTAATTGGAACCACTGTTATTGGTCCTTTTGAATTTGATATCTAGTTATACAGGGGACTTTGTTTCATTTGGAATTGTATACGTAGAAATAAAACCAAGACCAATCCAAACAAAATAAAATAAAGTCCTGGACTCCACCTTGAGTACAAAATTACTTTTTATATTTCCAATAACACCACAGATGAGCGCTTTCGTCTAATGACTAGACTTCATCAGATGAAAGCACTGGTACAGCAATTATACCTAATTAACATTTAAAGTGACATTTCTGTTGAGCATTAACTTTCCCATTTACATATATCATAAAAAGTATAAGGTATATTAATTACTTAGATAAATGAATGAATAATATATGAATGAATGAATGAATACATTTCCACATATTATTACACATTTTTAAACACCTTTTTAACTTTTTTCTTTTTTCACATAGTGTAGTCCCTTATAAAATGTGATTAAAACATATTACACATTTTCTGCTTTCTTATGCAATACCGATTTTATACTGATATAGTCATTAAGACCTGGTAAAGTATTCGATTTTAACCTAAGTTGCCATAACAATTCCTTATACAATAATGCATTTTTTGTGTCACCCCCTCCCCTTAAAAAATCCCTATTTACTGAGTCAATAATACCAAATTTATATCCTAAAAATGGAGAACAAGATAAACTATGTTTGTACAAAGCACTTGTTTCCTTATGGGTCCTGATGTCATATATATGTTCATAGATACGCTCCTTAAATGTGTAGTGAATCTGTGGTGTTTTATAGAGAACTAGAATTTATTAAGGGACTTTTTTTACAGAGGGAATATCCCATACAATTGATAGAAGAACTACTGAAAGAAGTTTTTGTGATAGAAAAACTAAATATAGTCCACTTTTGGGTAGGGGTAGTGACTTTTCAACAACACATAACCACCCTCAGGTGGAGTATGACACTTCCTTTATTCACACTTTTTCAGGTATTTCCTCTGAGGTAGAGGTAATTATTAGAAAACATTGGGGAATTTTGAAAATTCAGGAAGAAATTAAAAGTTGTATACCTGAAACACCACAATTTATTAGAAGGAGAGATGTAAACCTAAAAGAAAGATTTGAAAGAAATAGAGTTAACAACAAGAATAAAAGAAAGAAGAAAGGTACTTACAAGTGTAAGATGTGTAGTCAGTGTCAGCATATTATTGAGAAGGAGGAGGTAAAGTTGACAGCAAGGAATTATAGAGTTAAAAGTAATGGATACTATACATGTAACAGTACAGGGGTGGTTTATTTATTTTTGTGCAAAGCATGTCATAGTTTCTATGTAGGAAAGACTGAGAAAAATCTTAAAAGGAGAATCTACGAAGATATGTATGACATTGGCAAGGGGAGAGAAACTAATGCACTTTTTAAGCATTCACAAACATGTCACAATTAGAAATATAAATTCATGGTTATACAGCAAGTTATTTCAGATTCTAGGGGGGTAACTGGCTGGACAAAGTCAAATATAGGGAGTTGTATTGGCAGATTAAATTGGAAGCTGGTAACCCCCTGGGTTTTAATGATTTTATAAGTATTAGTAGTATTCTTAAGCTGAGATCAGTGAAGTTATAACACTACTTATTTGATACACATGAACTATTTGTAATATTTGTGGGGAAAGTGAATATTATAATATATTTTTACATGGTATTTGAATGTGTGTATATGTATTTAATGTATATACACTTAAATGTGAGTTTACATGTATTATTTAAAACTTTTTACTTGGAAACATGAAATAATGGTCATGTCTTTTTAAATTTGTTATGCAAGGTTAATTGGAACCATTGTTATTGGTCCTTTTGAATTTGATATCTATTTATACAGGGGACTTTGTTTCATTTGGAATTCTTCTGAAGAAGCTTGACAGTGTGTTAGGTGAAAGCACTTCACCTTGAATTGTTTTTTGTATGGATATTTCAGCATTCTTGTGAGTTCCTGTGAATTTTGGTGTGTCTTGAGCTGTTTTTAGCCTTTGGAGTGGTTTTGACTCCTGAGTCGAACGGACTGCACAGCAGAATAAATATTTTAGCTTTTAAGTCATGGAGCCTGTCATTCTTCTAGTTGCTTGTTTGTTTCCTATTCCTAAATAAGCAACATATTATAACATTACTGTTAGCTAACTAATTACATACTATCTAAATACACTGTACCTTGAACACATATGTTAAATACACTGCACATTGAACACATATGCTAAATACACTACAGATTGAACGCATATGTTAAATACAGTGCACATTGAACACATATGTTAAATACACTACACATTGAACACGTATGTTAAATACACCGCACATTGAACGCATATGTTAAAATAAACTGCATATTGAACACATATGCTAAGTATGCTCACAATGAACACATACGCAGCTTTGACTGCTGTAAACTTACTCATTGCATCAGGCTTCCACCATCTGAAAATGTGCATTTTTGACAGTATGACATTTTGATGATTATAACAATATTGCTCCCTTGTTGCACACATCATACGTATGAGGATTTATGAAAAAAAATTATGGTTGTCTGTTGCTTGTTTTTGGTAAAATGCATATTAGACTTTCTAATTATTTGAATGACCCATATAAAAGCCCAGCAGCCCCCTGTACAATTTGATAAGCATCACTTACTCCTGTGATGGGTTCCCTTATATAACCTGGCCTGAGACAGGTCATGTTTGATTTAGCAATCAAGACTGAGCTCCATAAAAAGTGCTTGCTATAGGTAGCACTCAGACATCATCATCTGCAATCACCAGCAGGTAGGGAGTGCAGGATGTGAATTATAGCTTTTAGGTTATAGTAGCATAGGGCATTGCTGTTTCAGTCAATTATTACAAGGCAGACTTGTGATGGCAGGTAGAAGACACATTCATTGGGTTGATAATGGTCATGTTAGGATACCAAGGTCACTGGCTATAGACAGTAATTGTTATGAATAAAAGACTAGCTATGTTTTCTGCATATGATATATGATAGAAATGCTTCTGGAAGATGAATTCATGTGTTACAATATTACAACAGACAACATGAACACGTTCTCAAAGTTTGCAGAAACTAGACCAACAACAATAACAGATCAGCTGGAAGGTACACACACACGATTCTTGCAGTACAATATTTTCTTTAAGAATTGTTGTTAAGAATGGTGAAAGTAGATTGAAGCTGGCATGACTGGCTTTCACAGATTGGTCTTAATTAAAACACACAAACACATGCACACCCACACCCACACACATAAATATGATTGCCTTGCTATTTTTAAAGAAGTGTGTGTTTTGATCTGTCACTCGAAGGGACTCTGGTCAGATGACCCTCTTTATGTGTACTTCCTCATCCATGACGGTACAAGTCCGGCCCCCTATGTGTCTGATTATTTTTATGTAAAGCACGTATCTTAAACCTTACTGTATTCAGAAGCATAGCAACACAGACAACAGATGAAAATGGTGAATTGGTGTATCCTATCATGGAGAAAGAAAGAAGAGGTTATATTTTTAAGTGTTACAATAGATATTAGTATTGTGATTAAACCAGATCTTGTAGAAGAATAATAAAGCCAACAAGAGCAAAGCTTTTCGGAAATATCTAACACCTCTTTAACTAATGATAATGACTGAATGAAATGTCATTGTGGAAATTAACAGGACATGGAAAACCATGTTAAGTGGAATAGCTGAGAAATGAATAAAATATGCTATGCATGTAGTTATGGGGCAAGAGGACTTAATCAGCCAATTCCTTTTTTGGCATCATTATACAACACTGTAATATAAATGCCAGTGACTTGGTTGGTGCATCCATTATCACAATCACGTCAATCAAATTCATTGCAACCATCATTTGTTTTACTAAGACAGGAGTCATGGAAGACTACGCTTTCTGGACATGGAAAAGGTGAGCGTGCTGAAGTTTGCATCACCTTATTTGAAAGATCTCAAGCTTGTGAAATAGCTACTTCTGCCGACACATTTGCACTGCAAGGAGGTGTGGATAGCACAAACAAAGTCATGCTTTGAACAAGCTGGAAACATTAATAATAGGAAACAGGTTATGGGATGGTTTGTCAAATCATATTTCACCAAATCAGGCTTCAGCAAACAATTTCCCATAAGTATAGCTGAATGAAAAAAAAATTACACTCATTTTTGTTTGTTCCTTTAGATACCCTCTAATATAATCATGCACCTCTGAGATCTCTGCATCTCTCAGAGAAAATACATTTTATAATGTTCTTGGAAATGGTTCCAGTACAAGGCAAAGCAATCCCTTTTAGCAATATTTGGCAAATATATTTTCAAAGTATCTGCCAGTCACTCAGCTGTGTTTGACAAATTAACCTGATACCTGTGCAGACATACTTTAAGAAAATACCAGGTTGTCTGATTATCAGTGCCAGATATGGCCTATCTGAGCCCATACTTAACCTCTTTAACCTAAGCCTCTCCACTGGTTACATTCCTGATGCATGGAAAACAGACACTGTAATGCTGTTACACAAAAATGGCCCAACCACAGATCCTGGCAACTGTAGACAGCTAGCACAAATAAACTACAGCTCCCAACCTTAACACTGTTTTGCAGAGTTTGAGTCTCTCAGCCCTCACCTACTGTGTGACTCTAAGCAAGTCACATGACCAGAAAGTGCTTGAGTGCGACTGGGGATTTGGACTAGGCTGCTCAATGGACTCCTGTACTGCAAGCCTCTTAACTGCCTATGAACCTAGTAGTCTCACTAGCCTTATATGTAAACCATACCTCTCAACCTCTTAGAGCAAGAAATCTAAATAAAGCTTAAATAATGTGGGCACAAATGGCCAAAAATAGGGACACTTTTTCAAATATTACTCTTACAAACTTAGAAAGTTGATAGAATAACAGGTTTTTCATTAGCATGAATTTTCTGAAGGGTATGAAGTCTGACACTGTCTGTCATTATTTTCTGACTTCAACCCTCAATGATTTGCCAGTGATTTGACAGAAAACTACAATGTTATGAGAAACAGACCAAAAATATGAGGCATAAATCTGGACATTCTATGAAAATCTGTACATTTGAGAGGTATGAATTGTAAACTATAAAGCATATTATCTCAGACTTCATCAATTTGCCTTTGTCAAAGAAATATTCTTTCTCTTTAACCTCATTGATTTCTTTGAAAAAGTAACTGAAGCAGTGGATAGCTGCAGTACATATAACATTTCTGAACATGGCCAAGGTCTTCGACAATATTCCCCATGCAGGCATTATTGACACACTGGTAAATATGAAAATAGCTAACTGTCTGAGAGATAACCATATGCAAGGAGTGTTGACTAAAGGACTGAGAAACAGATGCCAAATAGGAGACGCCCCAACATTGAGCCCTATGGTACACCACTTTCACCTTCCTTGCTTTCAGGAGTGGCACCTGTGACTTTAACCATGCAGGGTCTAAGTTTGCAGGTGACTATAAATTTGGTGTCATTGTTCAGTCTTTCACTGACTTACAATTACTCCAATGTAGGTTGGACTATGTTAACAACTGGTGCACAGATAATGGTTTCAAATTAAATGTGAAACAAACTAGTACCGTTCATCTTGGTAAATAAAACATTTTCATATACTACATAGGTGACACATCCCTCCGGTGAGACACTAACCTAAGGAATCTAGACACTGTTGTTGATAACCCCTTAATGTTTGACTATTTTGTCTCTTTAGTAGCTCAGAAAGCCTTCTAGCTGGGTCATCTAATTTTC